>NC_089760.1:3890000-3920000 GCF_040412425.1 Macrobrachium rosenbergii | reverse complement strand
AGGAAAACCCTGCAATTCGATTCACTCTCGAAAATGAGGATCTATGTCTCCGAAGCGTCTCAAGTGAAGAGTAATGACCGTTTTTCCACAAAGTTAGACTTATCTAGCAGATTCAGTATGATGACAAATACCAAGGCTGGAACTGTATAACCAACTTGTTCATTATTCTTTTATACAAGGCAGGACTTTGGGAGTTATCCTAGCGCGGGACAGTAACTAAAGGATAAACCACACGGAAGAGTGAGGCGCTAGTTTTATGCCGTTTCGGAGCAACAACAAATGTTGGAGATCTTCCAAAATATACCGTTTGGATTTATAAAGATGAGGATTATTTAGATTTGAAACACTGAAAATGTGTGGTGCTTAATAAGAAGAAAAGTTAAAATTTTAGAAAAAAGTAAAAAGACTGTCACCGGTGAACAAATGGATGAAGTGGTCTGGGCATGTAAAACACTGAACAAAGATAAAAGGATGAATGGATTAAATGCTTTGCACACGAAAGAAGGAAGTTCAAGAAAATGTTGAACTGGCGTTGCGACAATTTTAGAAAGAACTTAAACTACGCTAACAAAAGGGAAGCAACGAAATGCTTGCAGTAACAACGATAATAAATTTGTGACGGAGCTACTATATCGCGGATGAACCTTCGATTGAAAGGAACCAAAGCTAAGAATGATCATGTGCAAGCGCTTCATTCGTAAGTAGTGAAAACACCAACGGGAAACTAACCCAATACTTATGCTATGGAGTTATTGCACAACATAAAACGACAACTATAGTAACATCCACGGTTCTTTGCAGCTAAGCCCCGTCCACTGCACAACAGTGATTGGCTAGCTCTCGAAAGGGGAATGACGTCACACTAATTAACAGTCCATATGGATTTGACTCCATTCTGTCATGTTGAGCTCCGTGCAAGAATGATGACACCACAGATTTGAGTTCCCGCAGTTATGAAGTATGCAACTGATATCTCCGATAAAAGATATATTAAGCTGTATATCATAATGATTGATTGATTGATTATGAAGTTTAGGCCTTGTAGACCAAGCGCCGGAACCCATCAGGATTATTTGGCTCATTCTGTCTGTGCATTTTTTTTTTATCATGCGCAGCCTAAATACACATGTATCTTGCTTTTTTTTTCTGGTGCTGGACAACATAAGAGGTTCCACATAGACCATATTAACTGAAATGAAACAGACTTATGCAGCCAGATCAGATATTAGTGTATTGATTCATCATAATCCTGCATGTCAAATGTTAATATCGTTGTGAAATTAAACCTACACATCAAATCCTTATATTTTGAGGTAATGACAAGGCATACGCCTACTGTACAAGTCAATTTCTCATATTTTGAGGCAATGACAGGGAATAGGCCTACACGTCAATTTCTTATATTTTGAGGCACTAACATGGCACACGCCAACACATCAAATTCTTATATTTTGGAGCAATGACAGGGCATAGGCCTACTCGTCAATTTCTTACTGTAAACAGTTTTCTACCCATATCTGTTAGAAATTGAGCAGCTTTTAGTTAATATAGTGGCTTCATCTCCACGACATATAATGTATATGCATACAGTGGAATGTTCACTTATAAGCACGTGCATATACATATCTAGTTATACACTGCGTAGATGGCCATAGTAATTGTAACGACACTTATACCACAGAGAATAAAAGTAAAAATTGTGGGCATGTAGCCAATGGCACACATAGACCGATCATAGGGCTTTCTCAGCCTTACACAAAACTATCAAACTATCAATAAATTATGTAGAAAATATATTTACTTAAGGGCCAATATATTATAATACTGTGATAAGTTAAGTATACCTTAGTTTTACCAGACCACTGAGCTGATTAAGAGCTCTTAGGGCTATGGATTAGACTGAATCCGAACCACATTATAGCGAGAAATGAATTTCTATTAAATATTCCTCTAACTCTTCATCAGCCGGCCGCGGAATTGAACTCCGGCCCATTAGTCTGAAGCTCAAGCCAACAAAGGCTACATAATACTGTGATGATTAAATACTTTTATATAGTTATATTTTTAATATATCTTTATATATACATAAGCATATATATAAAATGCCATGAAAATGGGGTTTTGCAGCCCAATACCATTTACTGACACTGCCAAAAACATTTTTAATGAAAATAAGAAAAATTGTCACTAAGTCTAGGTGGTTTGAATGTGTGTAGATCTGATGTAGAAAAGACGATATTTATGACAGTTATTTTGTTTTAGGAGAGAACTAGATGCTTTATCTCTGGGTGAGACAAAGGCGTATGCGTAGAGCGTTAGCAACGGGAAGGATAAGGATTAATTGTGCCTGGGTTAGCTGGAAGGTGTAGAGCTCGAGCAGAGGTTAGCACTTGTAACTTCGAGTTGTAATAGGCTAAACCAATGCGTGAGTTCGAGGATTGCATGAGTAAGACTGAGTATGGAAAGAAAAGAAGATTATAATAGTGAGAGTGCACGTTCAAGGATTGGAGGAGATTGAGAGCGAACGTTTGAATCAGAGCCAAGCTGGATTTGAAAAATATGCAAGGGTGGTTGTGCTTAGCAACCAAAATGCAAAGATAAGTGGCAAGAGAAAAAGATGGCGTTGTTAGTAGGTATGGACATCTCAGAGCAAATAATAAAGGAAACTCGGGTGGAAAGGCGTACATCTGCTTTACAAGAGATGATTATGTACAGGTATATAGAAGGATGAACTTGTAGTCATGAAGAAGGTGAGAAAGAAAAAGAAGGCAAACAATGAAAACAGAGAAGTGAAAATGGACCAGAACTCTGGAGAGAGTGGGAAGCGGTTTTCTACATAAGTAAATATCGAGAGAAAGATTAATAAACAAATGGAGCTCAGAATGAAAGGTGTATTTGGAGAAATGTCTGCAGTCATGGGTCGATGGAGTGAGTGCTTTGAAGACTTACTGAATCCGGAGGATAGAAGAGAGTTTGAGTTGAATGATGGAATAGTAGGGAGCGCTTTGTAAATTTAAGAATGCTTGTTAAAAGATGTATAGAAAGCAACTGAAAGGTTAAAGAAAAAACCAAGATGGAGTTGATACGATTACGAGTGGGATACCCTGCTACAGTGATGAAAGTGTGCCTCAGTGGCTGACCAGTTTGTCAAGAATGTCCGGATCAGGGAAAGGTACCCAAAGAAAGGGCGAGAGGAATAACTGCTCCTTTATATTAGGAAAAATGTGATAAAGAGACCATAAGATGACAAAATAGACCATAAGCAATATAGGGACAAAAAGCAACTTACTTTAACAAGGTGCATGGAAACATTACAATTAAGAGAGACATAACAGCACTGATGTTGGGAAGAACAGGGTGGGTTTAGAAATGAAAGGGATGTGTGGATCAACGGTCAGGTACGAAACTGTTACGTTTGAAGTTTGAAAACAAAGAAACTCGTGGCTGAATTGATAGAAATTTAATGTGGGGAGTATTGAGGACTTCTAGTACAGAAGATACCTTGCTGAGGGTGGCACAAAATTTCTCTGATGGAAGTTAAAGGTGTTTTACATTTTTTGACAGGAGAGGCACTGATCTGATGCTATACTATATTTGGGACAAAGATGTGTTTAGTATGTTTATGGATCGAAAGATTGGAGAAGTTTAAAGCTGTGAGATAAGAAAATGGGTTATGAATGGGGCGCCGAATGGCTGAGGTTTGCAGATGAAAGTATTAAACGGAGATAGTGAGGAGAAGCTGTAAATATACAGGAAAAATTTAGTAATCTAAATTTTTCAGTCTCATGAGCACTTATATCGGTAATTCTTTCCGGTTGTTTCTCTAGTTAATAATAATAATAATAATAATAATAATAATAATAATATCCAAGATTGTTTTGTTTCATAAATACATTAAAAGTTATTGTTAGACTGCATTTGACAGCTGCAGAGCCCACATTATTATTCTGAACATATAAACAATACATTTCATTTATTACAATAATAACAATGGTGAAGAATTCCACAATATATACACTAATAATGTCAGTGTATATATTAAATATATATACACTGACACTACTGTGGATTTCTTCACCATTTTAGTGACTCATACGACTATGAGATTTTTATAACAGTAACAAAAATAATAATAATAATAATAATAGTAATAATAATAATAATTTCCAATTAACAACAACCTTAATCTTGGAGGAGTTTCAACGGAAAATGCCACGTTTCCTTCTTGCTTTACCTACAAGAGATGAGATGCCCAGCTTCCCAACCTTAGTCCTTCACTTTACCAAAACAAGGGTAGGTATGTCAATCTATATGGAATGCCCATAAGTCACACAGGTCTTCGCTCATTTCAGTAGCTTACTGACGCACAAAAATAAAAAAAAAAATGCGGATACTTGATTTACAATCTCCCACGTGCTGTTCATTTCGAGAATAAAATAATGCATGGACATATAAAGTAAATACATATAATTTCCGTAGTCATATGTACATATGAAGTGTTGGTAATGTTGTTAATTAATTCTTTCTGTTGTGATTGATTGAAACTAAGGCTTTTTTGTGGACGGTTCCAAATGGTGATATTGTTGGGCATCCGAAGAGGTTGCCATTCTCTGAAGACTAACTTTCTGAGCGTCACTGTAGGTGTCCTTACTCTAATGCAGACTCGTAATCATTAACCATGTTTACAACGCATCCAACGCCATCTCCTCTACTAAATAATAATAATAACAATAATAATAATAATAATAATAATAATAATAATAATAATAATGTCAGCCTGAGGGAATTCTTACTTTCGGACGGGTTTAAAAGCGTAACTATATACTATATTAGGCCTCATCTACTTCCTACATGTACTGCACATCCAAATGATCAACCAGAAATCATTACTTGTTTTTCCAACCAAAAATCACGACTTATTTATTTACGGCTGGTGGTTTAAATGCTGATTTTTCCTAACATCTATCTGAAATCTATTCGACTACTGGAAAAGTAAACATGAAAAAATCCCTTCCAATTCAACTTTGTAATGTCCACAGCTGCCACTAAATATGGAAGAGATTAACGTTCTTTTTATTGATAACTAACGACTGCATAAAGGTTGGCCTTCAGATGCCCAGGCAACACTAACCGCTGCCCAAGGAGCGAGGCTCAAACCACACAAAAAACCAGCTTGACAAAATGACAACGACTCAAGATAACACTAGAAATTCCTTACCACAGCGAAGTTTGAACTAACTTCACTGAATTACCAATAAATAGATTTACAAGAAAAACAAGTCCAAAATCATTCAAGTCACCACTGCATCTCGAATAAGTTATGCCGAATCTCAAATCCTTTTAGCCACCGATTTTTAAATAATTATGACTACATTAACAAAAATCTTTAAAAGCTATCAGAAGTAATTGATTGTAGTAAAATTGTTGCATACTGATACTGGTACTTTTAAACTTCCCACCCATCGACAGAAACTACGGTATACTTAACTTTTATCGACAGAAACTACTATTTAATAACTTGCTTCATGACGCTTTGGATCTTTGCTCAAAACGATGAAACTAATTAAATAAAATGCTCAGTCTATTCACTGAAATCAATAATTATGTTTTCGGATCATGGGATGGACTTAAAGAGTATCTTACCTCTGGTCTTAAATAATTAATAACTAGCAGGTAAGTACACTCTCTAGAATTGTATATGCATGGAGTAAATATGCATCGCCGAACGAGGAACAACGCAAGAAGATGAGTGTAGACCATATCTTTGCTTGACACCTGTTTAGTGACGAAAAGCGTTTTGATTTGCCCTTGGCGGGATAGACCATCGACACTCCTGGGTATGAAACACATCATTCCGCTCAATGGCTTTAGGAGACCGGACAAAAGAAAAAAGATGTTAGCACCGTAAGAGATAAATAGAAAAAAAAAAATCATAAAGGGTTTTACCCTCACTCCCTTTGCACCATTCCCACCCGACCGCCTGGTCTCGGCCCTTCAAGTGCCGTGGAATATGAATTTCCATATATAAAACCTCTGCCATAAATCCTACTCGAGTAGAAGCCATTACGCTTGACATAAGTGTAAGAACAACGGCGGGGTGCCCTTGGATTAGGTAGCGCGGCCCCCTGGTGGAGATATACATATGCAATGAAATTTAGACATCAAAACTCATAAGGAGTGAAACAGAAACAGTTGGAGGGTGAACGGGCAATGGATGCATCGCCAATGACCTCTGGGACCTGCTGTTATCTATCATATTCTCTCTCTCTCTCTCTCTCTCTCTCTCTCTCTCTCTCTCTCTCTCTCTCTCTCTCTCTCTCTTTTCTCCCCAAGCTCGCTGCAGACCCTACTGTGCTGTAAAGGAAAGGATGGGTTAGGATCTCGAATGGGAAGGCGGCGCAATATCAGAAGTCGACCAGAAGTTTTACAATGCGACAAGTTCTAATTGAGCGATCTATGAAAATGATATATGAATAAAAAACCAATCGGAAAGTCATATCATCGACGAACGCGCACACCGACTTGTAAATGGGTTTCAGAGTAAATTAACACATTCTTCATTTTCAACATAACGAATAGCTTAATTCCTGAATTTACTAAATTTTTTCTTGATGGTGATTTTTTCTTTCAAGTATTCATTCATTCAGCGACGGGCAAGGACCTCTTCTCCGTTACCATAATAAATTCAGAGATTGTTTCTACTACTACTACTACTACTACTACTACTACTACTACTACTACTACTACCGACTGAACAGTTTTTATTGTTATAGTTCAAAAGAACTGAGAAGAAATTTTGGATTTCATATCATCATATAAAACAAGTTAACAGTAATAAAAAAAAACTGTGATTTTAATTTCATCGACGAACCTGTACGTACATTTTATGGTAATAATAATTACAGCCACTAACAAACTGTTTGTTACCTTCCCGATCATTAAATACTAACATCATTCTGAAGCCACGTGAAAAACTTATAAGTCAGTGGAATGTTGCCAAAAATTTTTAGTAACAGTACAATAACTAATACATTATGGATCAAGGTCGGCTCCATTAATGAAAAAATTCCCTTACTAACCAAAGTCAATTATCAATTTGCAATGGCCTTCTTTATGATTTTGGTTCGAATCCTAGTGTGGATTATATTTAATTACCTTTTTTCCATAAGAATTAATCACAAATTCAGCATTCATATGGTAACTATAAAGAATCATGTCAATCTTCTTCTTCTTCTTCTTCTTTTAACGTGCTTTTATTCCCATTTTTGTATGGGGTAAGCACGATGCCTTCTTTGAAGGACTTGTATGTCCCAAAATCACAGTAAACAGTTACTTGCATATATGCGTGTCATTGTGATAGGTTTTAGAGTAATCATGATGATGAGTAGTATTAAATTCACGTTTTACTTGCCAACTTATAAACACAACTTTCAGTTAATCTTCAGATATCTGAGAAAAAAATTACAGGACGCGACAGTTTAAGATTTCTATGCAAAATCATACGTAAGAGTACAAAAACATGCATGAACGCATACGGTATATAAGAAAATAAATTTATCGGTCCGGCCTAGAAACTCCTTGCAGAATGCAAAACGCTAGCAATTATAAGACATCTAAGTTTTTGGCGACCAGGAAGAGAGACGTTCAAATTCACTTAGAAATTGTTTTAACCAAGCATTTCCTTAATGCTGCTTATTTTCATCAGCCGAATTCCATAATAAATTTTTTTTTTCATGAATTGTTAAATCCAAAAAAGATTAACATGATACTAAAAATCGCTGTCAGTGCACACCAGACTTGGAAATAATGTCCTGTTAAGATCAAGTATGTGAAAACTCACAAGCAAAAGGTCTACATACAAAAATAAGAGGTGACTGTGATCAATCACTGGCATATGGTTCAAACTCTTAACCTCTAAAAACGTACACATATGCAAAAGTATAAACGACATATCAAATTTAACCATTAAAAGATTTAAAAAATGTACAGTAGATCCATTTCATGATAGCGCGTTAGCGCGAGAGAACATAACCATGCGATCTTCCAAATAAATGAGCAGAGTATTTCATATCAAATATAGTATAAAAAAATTTTTAAAAACATTGTTATTCGTACCTAACTTATAACTTAGGCCGACGATTCTCGACATGAACTGAAAACCCATATTACTAAAGGCACTAGTGAAAATAAATTGTAATCTGAATACCTTTTCAAAAACTTTCTTAATAAATGACGCCACACCAAAAGAAAAATCCGCGACATCTAAACGTACCTGAACCATCGCGCCCCTTCTAAGTCAATAAAAACTTACAATAACCCGTGCAGGTACTTCGCCTTTACATAGCGTTAATCCCATATCAGATCCAAAAAGATTTCAGCACATTCTTTTTCATCAGAGACCGACAGGCTTAAGACCAGGTCCCATGAAATCGGCACCGTTCTTCAGAAGCTACATAAGAAGGTTTATTTACCAGCCACAGAAATAAACAAGCAATAGCTTAAGTTACATGGAAGGACTGGTTGACTTATTTATTATTATTATTATTATTATTATTATTATTATTATTATTATTATTATTATTGTTATTATTATTATTATTAAAATAGTTTTACCAGATCACCCAGCTGATTATCAGCTCTCACAGGGCTGGCCCGAAGAATTTGTTTTTATTTAAATTTTTTATTTAGATTTTGTGAATTAAATTAAAATTTTTCATAATTTTCTCTTGAATGAAATAAGGTAAGTCAGAAGGTTCAGTGAAGAACATAACATACAAGGAGCCGAGGAATGAGAGACAATAAGAATACAGCTGAAGTATCTGACATTTTTTCAACCCCTTAATGCTGTTGTTCGATTTTAGTTCACCCACCTTCGTGCCACAATCACAATCACTCATTTGCTTCTCGTGCTTCACTCTAATGAACTACTAAAAACACCAGCCGCCTAAGATCAGTTGCAGGTTTCAGCAACTCGAAGCGTGTTTACAAGGCAGAACTTTTCATTCAGACCTCATCCCCTCTCTCATCCGATTCTGGGACGTGCATGGAGTGGGGAGATGGTTGAGGACATTGCCCTATCATTCTAAGTATTCTTCTTATATCAAAAAAAAAAAAACATTTTTGAGTTCCATCGGAATAAAGATGGGATTATTTTATATCGGTCAAAAGTTACCTCTTATCAAAGTAAAGGATATTCGGAGTGCTATCGAAACAGATAAAATAGAAGTGATTTCATATCAGAATACGAAATATTTCTAAGAGTTCTACCGAAATAAAGACAGAATTAATCTTAATTAAAACTAAGAAATATTTCTACAAATTTTTTCCAAATATATGTGACACAAGTGATCTTATATCAAAGTAAGAAATATTTTATGATTTCAATTAAAACAAAGACGAGGTGATTATTCAAGGAACGAATATTCATATACAAATGATAGAAGATGGCAATGATCTCATATTAAAAGTACACATTCTACGAAATCGACAAGATACGACTGATCTGATATCAAAGTAAACAAGACTATAGGAATTCTTCTCTCGAAAGAACGGATCTTTTGTCAAAGAGGGGAATTTTCATATGAGGTCTATCGAAGCAAAGAAGGTAAAACTGATTCTATTTCAAAGTAAGGAATATTTCGAAACAGGGAAGAAATTCAGACTTCGTGCCGTAGCACTCACGTTCTTGAAGAGATAGGCCGAACAATTATACTACCATTTTTTGTCGGTCCGCTTTTACCAGTGTACCTAATTCCTTTTACTGCGAAGCACCGAGCCAGTCAATAACAGTTTGCACATGGCCCTCCTGAACACGCCACCCCACCCCCCACCCCCACCCCACCCCAAAAAAATTACAAAACATATATAAAAGAACGTCAATTACAAATACAATGAATATTTAATTAGAATGAAACCTCTAATTAAAAGCATGATTCCAAAATACCGTTTTGCTGACCAGTCCCTATGAAATCATCAATTGTTTGGAGAGAACGAAATTGTTGCAGAATGCTTCCAATTGTTTCGCGGGATACTTTTCGAATACGCATTGCAACAGCGCTGACTACCATGTCATATACGGACGCATTTATCAAGTCATTATGTACAAATTCCCAAGAAGATCAACAAACTTGGCAATAACACAGAGAAAAGGATTACCTAAAACAATTTAAGCCAGTGCCGTTAACGGACACTGACCGGAATTTTATCAATGTCGTTTAAAGTGAAACCAGGGTATTATAAGTCTGATTTTGCCCTGAGAGAACCTTCCTTATTTTTACATCCTAACGTAGGACGAACCAATTTGTGACTTGAACAACTACCACGTCCCTCTTTCAATCCCAACAACCACAACTATCTTTCAAGCACCAATACCACCCGCTTCACCACCACAAATCAGTACCAGATGTCATTTCACAATGCTATCACAAGAATCAAATCATTTTCGGGGAAAAAAGAATTAATTCCGATAATCTCGCTCGAAAAACGAGAGACAGGCAGACATAGAGAGAGGGGAAAAAAATGAGCAGGTCAAATGTAGTGCCGAATCCCTCCTAAGTAGGAGGCATTAGCACCAAATCAAAACGAAACAAAATCATCAAGCGAGCGGTAATCATGGGCAGATTAGATCCTCTATAGCAACAACAAACTGAATCCGATCCTTTAAGCCAGCGCGGACCGACACAATCATGTGAGAGGCGCTTGCCCGTGGGATCCGAAGGCTCCTCCACCTTTTATCTCAGCGATCGCCCCATCGCACCCACCCAGTCCCTGAGTGCGGCTAGAAAACAAATTGGATTAATGAAATCATATCACCATGAAGGGGCAGATGGGGGCGGAGTAGCGGTCGACGAGGGGGAGTGGCCAGTAATAAGGAAGATGGGATAATATGTATGAGAGAGAGAGAGAGAGAGAGAGAGAGAGAGAGAGAGAGAGAGAGAGAGAGAGAGAGAGATCAATTCTTAGGGATTGCTTTGATTGGCAACTAATACTATGAGGCTTTGTTGTTTGTTTCATCTCGTAATGAACTTTGAATTTATCGACGTCGGTTACTGAATCCTAATTTCTCTGTAATCTTAAAAATTCTGTTTCACACTAATTATACTGATTTCCCATTTAGAGTGTATTCAAATATTCTCATTACAACCCGTCAAATATTTTTTCCGACTTTCTGCGCTGGTCGCTTTTTTTTTTTTTTTTTTCTTAAAACCTAATTACTATTCTGTTCGTTATGTATACAGTTTTCCTTACTTCAAAATTGTGTTATCCACTGCGTTCATTACCAGGTATGTATGTGCATACATCCTTGTACAGTCTTTTAACCTTCACTATTCCTTTTTATATGTTTGTTATTATTCCTTTACCCAGTACTGTCGTCACACCTCTCAAATTCTCGCCATCCTTCAGGCGTCCTCGATTTAATCAAGCCAAAGATTTCGAAATCTTTTGCCGTAAAACCAATTCCCTTGTCAATAAACTGTCATCTGTTTCCGTTACTTGCATTTACTTTTCCTCTTAAAATTCTTCAGTCTTTTTCTTCTTCTTTTCATTAATAGCAAGCATTTGTATCTTCTATCTCCTCGTTCACTTTTACAAAATTAAACTTTCTTCGCAATATTTTTTTACCGACGGGCTAATGTTCAATTTTATTCTCTCTCTCTCTCTCTCTCTCTCTCTCTCTCTCTCTCTCTCTCTCTCTCTCTCTCTCTCTCTCAAATATTGAATACTGTGACAAAAGCCGGTTATTATATTCATCCATACGGTTTGGCACATACAAGTATTGTAACCGTTTCACCTTGTATTTCAAATTTTATTTTTTCCTTAGATGTCTCTATGTCTTTCGAGGTTTTTGTAAGATCCATTCCGTTCTTTTTTTTTTTTATTTTACAAGTTTAGTGAGATCATTAAGAATCATTTTTCATTGTTTAAACTTTATCAAATATTTTCTAGATCCATTATATATATATATATATATATATATATATATATATATATAATGTATACATATATATGCATACATATATGTGCATACATGTGCAGACACACATATATACATTATTCGCGATATCGCTGCCCGTACGGTCGGGTAACTTGAGAAACCTACGGTCTCATCAGTACTTAGACCGGTACTGCCAGAAAGACATCATTTTATTTTATGACATTTAGAATGCCAAGCCAAGCACTGGGGCGCCTCCGGCCATTCGGCGTAAAAGACAGTGAAAAGAGAGAGTTGCTGGTGTTGGACAGCAAGATAAACCGAACCGGAAAGTAAAGGAGATAGAGTACAGCTGCAGTATGGAGTAATAGTTACAGAGGCTGAACAGGAAGACTGAAAAAAGAAAGCGGGAATGGAGGTAAAGTAAAAAGCTAAACGGAGGGTACAACAGGGGACGAAGAAGCAATGGAAACACCCTTTAATAATGCCTACAGTGCACCACGTGAGGTGTGCTGACGGCATTAACGCCATATGGAGGCCACCAGAAAATTCTGCCGCATTACGGTGTCACACATGTCCCTTGAATATCCAGGGGAAGGGGAAGGGGAAGGGCTAGCAATCTCTCTCCATAAATACTAACTAAAAACCAGGAGGTTTACACCTTCCCGCGCCAGTTCCACTAAATGGAAAAAGTATGCATACATTCATATATATATATATATATATATATATATATATATATATATATATATATATATATATATATTGCTTGCTCCAAATACCTTTCAAATGAACAGTACAAATCTGTATGCTACTTTTTCATTTCTTCCCGTCTGATACGTCTGCCGATGCCTGTGCTAGTGCTGTGGAATAAAGAAAGTTACCTGAACACTACGTAAAACCTTTTCTCCAGGTGCTGGCTGTTCTAAGACTTACTTGTAAAAATTACCCCCTCCCAACTATTAACTTTATCTGACCATGCTACCCAAGTTAATGGCCGAACGTTTTTTTCAACAACAAATGACTTCAAAAGATATTATTGCAAGTGACTCACTAGAAATCAATCCTTTCTGAACGTCGAGATCTCCACCACAACAATGAATGTCAAGAACAACGAAACTACGCCCTTCGGATTGAAATGGGCGTGTTCTAGTGGAGAATGTCATTCCTTACCGAACAAATCCTTTTGGAGACAGCTTTCGCCCTCTTCGTCTCCCCTTCCGCCATTCTCCTTCCACCTTTCCTTCCCTTTCTCCTCCATCCTCCCCAACCCAAGTCCCCTTTAGTCTTGTATCGTTAGTCCCATGAGCAGCACCAGAGATCATGTTGCTACCAAAGCGCTTCTGATGCCATTGTATTTGCAAATGTTTACTGGAGGGTCGCGTTACATTACAACCCCACTTTAGATGCTCAACTTGGGAACGACACACACACACATACAGAGAGAGAGAGAGAGAGAGAGAGAGAGAGAGAGAGAGAGAGAGAGAGAGAGCTCCGCCACGACTTTGGTGAGACTATACCGATTTTTTGTTGCGCATTTTCATCGGTGCACCGTGACTTGTAAATTTGCTAGGCCGACGGTGAAGGTGAATGAATACTTGTGCTTATTACTTTTGAAGAGATCCATAGGAAAGGCAATAAACTGGGTCGTACAAGATGATGGGGAGTCCATGTCACGCTAATGATTTGCGTCACAAATGAAAAGTATTGGGTGACAAACTCCACAAAACAAAATATGAATAAAGTTAAAACTTAACTTTTCCTCATTATTATTTTATCCATTAATTCACACTATCATCATCTTTATCCTCTCTTCCTCATTCCCTACTCTATTTCATCATCGTCACCATCAAAAGTGAATGAACGTACTGCGTTACCATTTATAATTATAACTATGACTAAGGAATTTTTTAAACGTTCCAACTGCTTTCCTCAAGAACAGATGAAATGTGCAATAATCTTTTTACTCAAAATATGTTATTTTCATGTCAAGACAAACATTTTTTAAAACAAGTAGTTACCAAATTCTAAACTCATATGCAAATGAATTAATGATCCTTATGAGGCATATTTTTACCACGATGCCTAGAGAGTTGAAAAAAAGAACATACCTATATACAAATATACACATCATAGATTCTTTTTTTTTTCTCTACAAAAACACAGGACGTAAACTATGTCAGTAAAAACAACAATATCAAATGCATAAATATAAAGTATCATATATACCAATAAAAATAAAATCATGAAGAAAAGTACCAGCAAAAAACAAAAATTGGAAAAGGATAGGAAAATAAGCGACACCAAAACTAAGCTGTGAAAATCTTTTCGTGGCAATTCATTACAGCAGCCTTTTCCCTTTCATGTAAAACCAAATATTTATTTATTTTATCACGGCGATTCCCCCTGCTGCCCAATTCACACCAGGAATATTTGGACAAATCTGTTCCCATGGCCTAAGCCTGTTAACAGCGGACGAGCGGGCACCCTGAGGAACTGACACACACAAAAGTGGAATGAATTTGATGGCAATGGGCATATATAATAATAATAATAATAATAATAATAATAATAATAATAATAATAATAATAATAATAATAATAACGTTCACTTGGGATCAAAACTTAAACTCATAAAAATGTCGAAATGAAACGTTATAAAAATATTTAAGAACTTTTAAGTTTCCTCTTATATCAGGGAACTTATTAGGAGTGTTTTTTTTTTCCACCCAAAATTACGGTGTCTAATTCCTTCCTAAACAAGGTAAGGTTACTTAGACCGCTAATAAGATCCTTGGCAGCGTATATCCTCCTGACCTTAACAAGTGTCATTTTAATGCTAATGGTAGCAATACGGCCATAAAGGCGCTAAAGGAGGGGGCAACGCCTGGCACTATAATGCGTTTATCTAATCAAGTGAAGAGCTGTTTCGATGTTAAAATAATCAATATGGATAAAGGAGAGAAACGTAAAAGTTTGCCACTGCTATGAAATAAGGGTCTGGTTAGTAATCCAATAGCTGTATGACGAGAGAATGAAAACATGGAGGGGAACTCTCTCTCTCTCTCTCTCTCTCTCTCTCTCTCTCTCTCTCTCTCTCTCTCTCTCTCTCTCTCCGATTCATTTTCTGATCTGGTACCAGAACTACTACTGACATTGGCGCCTGAGATGAATTACCGTTAAAATAGTATATTTGCCATTAAAATTTTGTACCAACTTTTCGTTACGTCTCATTCATTCAATCCAAACATGCTTATAAATAAGGACTCACTTTACAGACACGAAATTCTGCATAAAAGCCGTAAAAAAGTGAAAATGATGAGGAGTTAAGAGAGAATCCTCCAGTACAGAGTTGTTTCTCAAAGCGTTCGCCGCTCTGTGCTCCCCCAAGTCACCAAAGTTTCGGCTTCACAGAGCCACTGTCCTGGAGGCTGCTACAACATATCCTCATTAGGCTTTGCGATCGGAGCATTTCCTCTTCCAAGTGCTTCACGTAACTTTGGTAAGCGGCCGGGATAGGAAGGACTCTTCCCGGTTAGGTCACATTATGTTAAAAGCACTAAAACTATCACAGTGTTATTGGGATTCTCTCTACTAGTGATAAATCCACTCCGAGACACGTCTACGAATTCTAGGAACACGGGAGAGTTGCATTTTCCATGCCGACATTCTGAATGTTCATGTATACTCAAGTTCATAATCTTGCCGAATCGCAATCATTTTTCACTCGTTGATGAATGACGCGCAGTAATTATGTGTTAATGTGTATAAAAATTTCCATAAAATTCACGCTGGTAATCTTGTTTTATTCGGGGTATTTAGAATAAGGATACTGCTGTAATAGTTCTCAGAAAAAAACTCCGTTTGAGAGTCACGACGGTGGAGCATACGACGTTCAGATCTCCAGTTAACAATCTTGCTTTTACTTACTGAGTTTACAGAGGCGAAAAAATGCGTACTCACACCTGTACCTCCTATAAAAACTTACTTAAGACTCCCGTTATGCAACCAAAATGTAATTAACTGTTCCCCAAACTGGTACGTACTGAGAGCTATACTCCGTTCACCCAAATGAGGAGAACTAAATGAAGTTATATGGTCATGAGTTATAGTCCAACTCCTTCCGCGTGCCACCGAAACGTCGAAAGCTAAAACTCGACTTGGCGCTTGCTTGCTTGCTTGCTTGCTTGCTTGTGTCACTCCCCTTTCAGTTATTTCAAGTTGCTTTACGGCCGGGCCTTTCCCCGCTCTCCCCTTAGGACATAAGGTTGCAAGCAGCAGGGGTCGACAGCGAGTAAATTGCATTGGTTTCCTGAATGAAATAACTGGATTTTAGTTTTCGAAACTTTTTTTTTTTTTTGGTTACCCATGAATTTTCCATGTGCGCTCAGACTGCACTAACCTCGGCGCTGCTGAAAAATAAAATAACAAAATAGATGGAATAACAAATAATTGAGACTGATATGTTCTGGACACTAAATTGTTATTTTGTCTGCCAAACAAACAGGAAAATACGTAGAGACCTTCGCAGACACACACACACACACACACACACACACACACACACACACACACACACATATATATATATATATATATATATATATATATATATATATATATATATATATATATATATATATATATATATATATATTACATGTGTGTACAAAGGAGACTAAATTGTTCTTTTGTCTACCAAACAAACAAAAAATACGTAGAGATATTCACACACAGAACACACACACACACACATATATAATTATATATATATATATATATATATATATATATATATATATATATATATATACTGTATATATTATATTATATATGAGCGTGTCCGAAGGAGAGAGAGAGAATGATAGGTAGGTAGATAGCTAAATACATACTTGCTACATATACTGTACACATGTTAGAAAAATGGAGGTACGAAATGTCAAGAAAGACCTTCAGACTATATTTTTGCACTAAATAAAACCTGAAATTCGTCAACGACTTGGAATGAATTATAACATAACCATGCAATTTGATATTATGGTTTCAGAGGGTTAAAATCTAACGCTTCAAAAAAAAAAAAAAAACACTCTAATGATAAGTTTAAGACTAATAGTCTCGGAGTATTTATTTCTTACTCCCATAGGAAAAAAGTAATATTTCGAATATAATTTTCTTGTCGAACATTCAGACGTATAAAAGGTGAAGATAACCAGATCGCCTAAAGAAGGAAGATGCATTCAACATTATGATAAAGATCGTCAAAACATTCTTCTGGATATGGTGATTCATCGGCCTATTTCTTTTAAATCACTGCCAAATTAAAATTAAATTTCAAATATTTTTGCACAAAAAGTCGGAGGCTTCATTTCAATTAACGATCAGGTAAAAATTAAGCTTTAAAGCAGTATAAGAATGTTTAAGAAAAAATAAAAAAGGTAGACTAAATGATTTTTTACATCAATACTACTGCTAAAGATGAAAGGATTCAAACTTAGCAAAACAAATAACTCTGAAGAAGCAACATGGACCTAAATAAAACAAGAATAAATATACATGAATTTATGTTCCATATAAGGGGGCGCGATAAGCCTACGGTTGAGCAACAAAACGCACATCTGGTACATGTATGTGTATGTATTTATGTATGCAATATGCAATATATATATATATATATATATATATATATATATATATATATATATATATATATATATATATTTATATATATATATATATATATATATAATATGTGTGTGTTACACGCATGGGCTTCAAGCATAAACCGAACTGTACCTAAACCTGAAAGCAACATTCTGATAACTGACAATACGACACGGAAAAAGAACAAGAAAGAAATATAAAGTTATGAAATATTCTCCAACAGAGTGCGAGACACCGTCCTCACTCTCTCACCCCCTTCCTGTGCCAAGAAGCAGGTCGCCATTGCATATGCATGCAAGACCACACTTGCAAGAGTAAGCCTTTCCCCCCAAAAGCCCCCTTCCTTGGAAGCCTCCCTGATCTACAGACTTCCAAAACGGGATTCTGAAAAGCCTTGAAAGCTTTAAGAGATCCGAGTCGAGACCGAGACCCGAGTATTCCAGATAGTACACATTTACGTACGTGGTTCGCGGGTTTCAGAAATGCACTTCGCATTTGCCCATACGGCTTTCCTCTTCGTTGCCCATTGGTATACAAGGCAGCATGCCCCCCTAGAGTAATGACACTTACGGAGACTTGTCTTCTGACTAGAAAAACTCTCTCTCTCTCTCTCTCTCTCTCTCTCTCTCTCTCTCTCTCTCTCTCTCTCTCTCTCTCCTCCACTGTCGACTCGCGGCTGAGGCTCGTTACTCGAGGACTTTTTAAATCATCTTCTGGTGACCTATTTTTCTTTATTTGCCTTTACGAATACTATGTACTATTTCTATGACATTATCCTTCTTCAGTGGCTAATGATTTTCATTTTTAGAAAGGAACACTTCTTTGGGTATATAATAAAGCCAGCCGTGACGGATTAAAGTCATTTACCTCCTGACCTCCTGAGTAAGGATCTACTGGGGAGAAGATAACAAGTAAAATAAAAATGCAAAAAAGGAACAACCTGAAGAAAAAGGTAGTTGCTTCCATGTCTTCCATTTTTTACAAATCACTGAAAGTCATGGCAGACGATTCTATCTGAGCAAATGTGCAATATACATTAGCATCTAACACAAATTAAGAAAACCAATCGCATTTATGAAAAGTAATTTAAAATACATATTTTTGCAGTACTAAAGAGTTCACGAACAGGCAATCACCTCGTCAAAAGGAATAATTTCACTATCCTTAGATGATCTACACATTTACTATATACAGAACTCTTTACTATATACAGAACGCTCAATGCCGATAATTTAACTCTAGCAATAATTAGGGATATACGTAGCATCAATGAAACGTGAATTTAGAATTGTCTGAAATTCAAGAATGCAATTCCTCCCAAAAACTCGGTACACCAGAACAAAAACTTCAGAGATATGACAAACCGCTCTCGCAGTATTTAAACACGACCAAACTAGTGCAACCTAATGAAAAATAATGTAGTAGTTTAAGTTATCGATTTCAGACTCGCCTAATTACCTCTGCCACAGAGGTTGGAAGGAGGTTCCGTCTCACCCATACCTCTACCTCTGTGTGAGTGGGTTTGTGTTGTGGCAGGATATCTGAAGTATAGATCTTGATGACACTTTGCAAATATGTTCAGTAGCTTACCATGGAAACCACGTTAAAAATTATAAAAGCTCAGTATTCAAAGTATTCTTTTCATATTAATCAACTGTAATGGTAACTTCCTGTGAACAATGTTTAATAGGTTTGACATCCGAAGCTCCGAGGTCAAGGCACACTAGATTTCGATGTTCATGTTAATTTCTGTTTATATGCAGCACTAAAGGCGTCTCGAGAACTACATCAAATCGGAAATAATTCAGAACACGCGGGGTGCGTGGTACATCAATGGAAAGGTCAGACTCCTACTTGAATACTGTTGCTGGCAAGGGGACGCTGCGTGGTACGGAGGAAGAACCTTCTCTGCCGAGAGCTGCTGTTCGTACTTGAGTTACAGATCAGCTACTTACATTATAAGCAGTTCGTCTGTGAAACAACTCAAGTGACCTGGAGTCATATCGGTTATGCAAGGCCAATGTGTCAGCAGTGGGAAAAAAAATATATATATATATTTTACGTTTTCTTCATCGACAGCACATTTAGACCCGACTTCAGTTTAAATTAATTATAATTACTTTTAATTTGAATATACTACCGTTGTAATTTGAATTATGTTTATCTAATGAAACGCCGAAGCTTTATTTTTTTTAAGCTTACTATCAGATAACACATCGCTTAGCTAAGTTTCAGGATCCGTAGCTGTCTTGGTAAGAACTTCTTATCACCTGAATATCAGTTGTCAGTCATTTCAGTATAAGTCATGATACACAGTTTATTCACCATTTGAATTTCTCTATCAGCTCGGTATTTCGGTTTACATATAGTTCATTCAACTTCCTTATCAGTTTAAGAATATCTTTGTGAATACCTCAGTATAGTCAAGATACAAAGTCTTCTCTGGGTAAGATTCATAAGTTTACTATATCATGTATACTGTACTTCAATATATTTCAGGATAGTTTTACCTCAGTTAATTACTAGACTGGAATGACTATCAGCTCAATCACTTTTAGGATACATAGGCTTTTAATGTTGTGTGTGCTTCATATATACAATTTTGTTTTTAGTTGAATCTAGTACGAGTGTTATCAATAAGTAGCAGCTCAGTGTTTCCTTGTACGTAGGTAACTTATTTTTTATGTTCATATTAACTATCTGGCTTGTGTCAGGATACTACTTTATTCTTTGAATAAGATTCATAAATTTCTGACAGGCTATCAAAGAGTTCAGGATGTTTCAGGTTAAATCTCTCTCTCTTGCTTTTTTTTACTTAAATATCTTGAGTTTAACGTAACTACAAACGCCATAGGACCAACGGCCAAGAAGCTTTGACAATTAAGATGATCCTATATAGTAGAGCAACTAAAATCAGTTCATGAACATGAAAAAATCTAATCCTAGCTGTTAGTCAAGAATTACTTCTATTCAAGGCAAAAACATCTGACAAGACCTAAAGGCTACAGGTTTTATGGACTATAACTGAAGCTGCACGTAATTTCTTGACCCCGTCACAAGCAATCCTTTTCTGAAAACGAAGAGCGTAAAAATATTCATCCTTTTGTCAAAGGAATGAAACGCGATTTCATCCTGGTTCACTCACAATGACCTATATGCAGTTTTAATGCAAAATTCAGCTTCCGAATACGATATAACTTCGATAACGACAAGTATTTCTGACGTAGTCGGGACCTTCAACATGGTTTCCCTTTAACAGGCTTTCGCTTCAGTTACGGTTTTCTGAAATGACTCGAGTAATTATTGCGGATATTAGATCCTCTCAGATGTCATGTCTAGCTCCCTTAAACCGTGTTATGGCCCTTTTAACCAATGTTCTCAAACACTGTTCTGCGCCGTACGCTCTCGAACAGGGTATGGCAAAGCACAGTGTTTGAAAACATAGTCGTAGTCATTACCAGGCTACTAAACACCTGTGACAATAGTACCAACTCACGGAAAAGGAAATGTCAAAAATACTGGAACATGTAAAGCATAATCTCTCGTCACAGACGTTTCCTTCAAAAAGAGAACAAATGATTTGAGGCTGCAACTACAGTATGTTTTTGCGTGGCTCTTTCCTTAGCTAAACAAGGAAAACCATTTACCCATGGTGAATTAATTAAATAGCATTAGATATCAACAACCGAAAAATGTGCCACCCAAAAATTAACTTCAGGAAAAATTTCTTTTGGTGAGAATAGTTGCATGGAAGAAGTGAGGATTCTGAAAGCAGCATTAACAAGTGTCATTAATAAACATGCCAAATCATTCTGAATGGTTTTCCTTGGCTCTTGATAAGTACACATATTGCCGATGCGGCTCGACTGTTCTTGCTCATTCAAAGAGTCAATGATGAGTTTGAAATGAACGGACAACTGGCTTCTAAGAATATGTATCAGATATCTATAAGATGGGAGTGCATTAATTCAGCTTAATCTCAACTGGAATTTGCCGAGATGTGTTAATACTGGTGGTGGTAAAATTACTTGAGAAAAAAGAACATGGTTTAACTGGGCAAAATAACAAAGGCTATTGGGAATATAAAGAGTTTAAGGACTACGGCTACTCACTGTATTAACCTTACCACTTACTTTGCAGATATATTCGAATCAATCATGGACGAGTAAGGTCAACAACGAACTCTATTCTGTCTTGTGTACTTGACATTCCTCAGTTCTAATTTTTTGTCCGATATTTTAACTGAAAATCACTTTTCGCACAGCACACCAGTTTGATGGTTCATCATTGGTAGAATTTTAAGATTTTTTTTTTTTTTGTCCTGATGGTTGATACCTAAATTGCTCTGAAGAAGAAAAATCACCCTCAACCACTGTTGATTATACAGTGGGTGGTTTTGAAAATCAGCTTTTGCTAAGGATTTGATAATACATCTTATCGAACTCAAACTAGAATTATGTGAAACTTACATAGTCGAAACTAATGCTATTTGAATTTCAAGAAATGCCGATATATTTCACGAACTCCACAGCCCTAGCTGTACTTTTCGACCTACTGTAGATGCCAGGGCAAAAGATATTTCTATATTTCAAAATCCATTTAACTGTGATATTGAGGAATTCCCGCTTACCCTCCAACTGTGAAAGATTAATCTGCAATGTCATGGCAAGCTATAAGAGAAAGTTCTAAAAGACAGGCCGCTCCATGTAATGAAACAGCTCAAATAAAATCATATTATGCTCGGAGACATTAGCCATTTCCAAAGATGAGTTAGAGATCAGGATTTAGAGATGAACATTTGCAATCGACTGTGATGACAGGGATTGCCGACTTAAAACCTAAATGAAATGAAATACTATCCGGAAAAAAAGCCATTCCATTCATCTGATTAGTAGACCAACGGTATTGCAAAGCCTCGTTTTGAATCTTATGATTGAAGAATTTTTTTTTTTTAATTTATAAGTAACTACAAAGCAACTAAGTCTTTCTTCTCATGCTCGAAAAGCCCAAAAATATTTAATAACGGTTCTTAAAAAAAAAAAAAAAGTTAGCCTACCTCGACCCCATACCACGACCTTCCTGAGCTCTTTGTTTGAGTTCCCTTGCTACGCCAGACCTCCTTCTTTCTTTCGTTCTCCAGTAATAAAACTACTGTTTTGCTACAAACTCCCTTCGTTTTAGTTCTATATTCTTTTATTTTTTTTTTATCTCTGGCCATTCTATTCTATGGCGGATAGATTCGCAAATTTCCGTTCTTGGATTTTTTTTCTATCATAATACTGATAATAATAGCAGTGCGTGGGAAATATCTCCGAAACATAATGGAAATTCCTAGAGTCAAAAACACTTAACAAGTAAAGCATCGGTATTAATTGTGCTACTTATATATATGAATATCCGCCGTAACAGACTGCAAAGGTAACGCATACCGTATGCCTTTATAATTAAACCCTAATGAGCTATTAGCATATTTACCACACTCTGCGGGAGGGATCCGTTTTCTATGGGATGAAATGCAGGGCCAACTACTGTGATATTCATAATACCAAATTAATGAGGATACAGAGATCCTTCCCAACTGCTCCGTGTCTCTGCACAAGCTTTTAAGATGTTAACTGTGATGTACAGTTTGAATTTACACAGTTCACACAAAAATATTTCTTAATTAGCACATATCTGTGTCTTTCATTTACAATGCTAAAGGAAATTATTGTTGACGACTGAAACAATATCTGGATTAAATGCAGTAACTGTAACCCAACACCCAGTTACTAAAACAAATAAAACATGCGCTCAAAATACAACGAGAACATCTTCTTAATGCTGAAATCAATAAAACTAAAACGACATTTCGAGACACTGTTACAAATGTACAGCAAAGACTTGCAACGCAGTAAACAGATCACATCGACAATACCAAATTGATGAAACTCAAAGTGAAAAAATGAGAATACAATGATGAAACATTATTTCAAAACAATTTTATTTAAGGTCCTGGCAATACGGAAACTATCACAATTATATGGTCATACTAATAACAAAGACTACAAGCAATGCTGACAAAATAAATAATCCGCTAAAATAAAGCCTAATTCAAATGATTTTAAAACGACATTGAAATTTCACCCTCAAAAAGCTCGCCATCACTAACATGACAACTTCCCACCTACAACAAAAGGTTCATTTACGGAAAGCCAAGAACTAAATCAGAAAATCAACACGAACAAACATGACTCTAGAAAGGTCAGGCGAGGCAGAATGTGTCGACAATTTCTCGTCCATTCAGTTTGCGAGATCTTCCTTTCCTCCAACTCCTCGACCTTCTTTCTTCCCCTTCCGCTCCTGACCTCTGAATAAAACCATCGGTAACCTTTCCGAGTGATTTACAAATTCTGGGCGGGGGCCTGGGCGTCCTCTTGGGACTGCCGTGGGCGTCACTTCTGATTACCCATCCCTACCCTCACCTCCCTCCCTTCGCAACTCTCTCTCTCTCTCTCTCTCTCTCTCTCTCTCTCTCTCTCTCTCTCTCTCTCTCTCTCTCCCCTCACATATATCTCTTACTCCTATCCATTCAGTTCACCTCTAAATGTTTATTCCAATTCATTTCTTTTAAATTTAAATTCGTCGTCAGGCATCCAGTCCTAGCAAATTGTAAGATGTAAAAAAATGAAAAAAGGGCATTTGTTCTATGTGGCCAATCACAACAAAAGCGTTACAGTCTATTCCTTAGATGATCTTCCAGACACTGAAAAAAACCAGTCTATGTACCATTGTAATCGCTTCCCTCATAGCTTCCATTACAACATACATCAGGTATTTGTAAATTCTGTCAAGTACTGTGGGCGACACACACATATATACAGTATATATATATATATATATATATATATATATATATATATATATATATATATATATATATATATATATATATATATATATATCATGTGCAGTACAAGACAGCGTGCATCTATGCAGCAACTGCAAGCCACCAAAAGAAATCAATCAATAAGACAGTAGGACCACCTCTAACCAGACGCAACCGAAAGGACAATTGGCATCCAATCACAGTGACGTCGCCAATTTACAAACGTCCAGAGATGGAAGACAACGAAAGTTGTCTATTGACGGCAATAGCAGCAGTTATCATCTCGAGAGAACAAAGGCTTCTGCAGGAGAGAGAGAGAGAGAGAGAGAGAGAGAATCTGGTGTTAAAATCTGTAGGTGGCGGAGGCAAAGCTCCCTTGGGACGGCAGGGTCTGGGTAGCGCCCTCGTGTTCGTAATAGAGGCTAATTGCAGAAAGGATTTTTCCGGGATCCACGCTCTGATCCCAACACCCCTCGGGGGAAAGGATCTC
The DNA here is from genome assembly GCF_040412425.1 of Macrobrachium rosenbergii. Taxonomy (NCBI): domain Eukaryota; kingdom Metazoa; phylum Arthropoda; class Malacostraca; order Decapoda; family Palaemonidae; genus Macrobrachium; species Macrobrachium rosenbergii. The sequence goes on along the minus strand of NC_089760.1, from coordinate 3,895,049 downwards.
TCTCTCTCTCTCTCTCTCTCTCTCTCTCTCTCTCTCTCTCTCTCTCTCTCTTTGACAATCTGTACTTCCTCCAATCAACCTCTTTTCCGTTTTTGTTCTTCCTCCGACTCGATTCTCAACGAAGTCTCCGTGCTTTACATGAAGTTATATCACTTCTCAAAACTGATGACCGGCTCTAAGGAAAACTTATTGGTAAATGGTATAAACATTATTTGAAATCTATGTGGGAGCTATATATGCATTATTTGAAATCTATGTGTGAGCCATATAAACATTATTTGAAATCTATATGGGGCTATATAAACATTATTTGAAATCTATGTGTGAGCCATATAAACATTATTTGAAATCTATGTGGGAGCTATATAAGCATTATTTGAAATCTATGTGTGAGCCATATAAACATTATTTGAAATCTATGGGGTGCTATATATAAACATTATTTGAAATCTACATGGGGGCCATATAAACATTATTTTAAATCTATATGGGGGCTATATAAATATTTGAAATCTATATAGGATTATATAAACATTATTTGAAGTCCGTGTGGGGGCTATATAAACATGATTTTAAATCTATATGGGGCTATATAAATATTTGAAATCTATATAGGGCTATATAAACATTATTTGAAATCCATTTGGGGCTATACAAACTTTCTCTGAAATCTATATGGGGCTATATAAACATTATTTTAAATCTATGTGGGAGCTATATAAACGTTATTCTAAATCTATATGGGGCTATATATAAACATTTGAAATCTATATGGGGCTATATATAAACATTATTTGAAATCTATTTGGGGCTATATAATCATTATTTTAAATCTATATGGGGGATATATAAATATCTGAAATCTATATGGGGCTATATAAACATTATTTGAAATCTATATGGGGGCTATATAAACATTATTTGAAATCCATATAGGGCTATATAAACATTATTTGAAATCTATATGGGGCTATATAAACATTTGAAATCTATATGGGGATATATAAACATTTGAAATATATTTGGAGCTTCTTTAAGTTCAAAGAGAAAAATACTGATACTATTAATGCAATTGCATAAGTGAACTAGAGGCAGCTAACTTGAGTTGACAGCTATGAACACAAAGATTTACGCACCCAAACCAAATTATCCCTTTACACATTTCAGAAAGCGAGATCAAAGATTTACACATATAAAATACAAACTTTACAAATACAACCTTCCTATTAATGCAAATTCCAATAATCTTAACTTGTAAAATCAAGGATTTAAAAAACATTCTAAAAATTATTTTACCATCTAAAACAAATACATCTAATGGGTAAAATATTTCTAAAATTTAACAAAAACAAATTTTTTTTGCTAAACATTGTAAATACTTAATACATTATTTTATGGACATAAAATTAAACAGCACACTCTTACAAAAAGTAAAGTTACCAGATCGAAAATAAACTAGAGCGAATATTCACATAATTGACCTTACAAACGCATCTCAACGCAAAACAAGGCACTAAATTCATGTACAAATTGATAGTGGCAAACGTTTACAGATTAAACTTTCCAAAGCCCACATATTGAACGTGGTGAAATAAAAAACTAATTATTCCTGAACCTTGTTCAGTTATATCTTCCATAACTAAGGATTAACAATGTAAATATCGACAATAACAAGACAGAATACCCACATGAAAAATACTCGAAGTACCAGTCGCAATATAAAAAAAAATCAGAGCATATTTTACCAGTTAAATTTTTCATTTTCACGTTTAAAATTTATAAATTTAGCTATTAAATATCTGAGCACAACAATGACTCACAAATCCAAACGATATCTAAACTAGCTTGCGAATTTAGTGACATAATTGGCATCAAACTGCGTAATAAAATATATTAATTCCAATTATGTATTTAGAAAACTAAAAAGTACTAAACATTTAATCTTAATCCTTGTACTGTATATATAACGAATAGAAATAGAAATAAATAACCCATTACATTATAAATATTAATTATGTACTTAAAGCAATTTCAGCCACCTAACTTTGGAACACAAAAATCTTACTACACAAACAAACAAATTCGATTAGTAAAAGGAAAATAACTTTTACACAGAACATGGGACACAATATCATAGCTACAAGAAACAGAGACAGCAAACGAAAGGAAGAAAACAAGAAAAGATAAAGAAGAGACAACTCAATAAATTCCCTCACACATGATGAATGCTAAAGAAGCCGAGGAGATCTAATTAGATCCAATCTTGTGAGAAAGAGAGATCTACTGTAGAGCCATGGAACAAAATCATTACGGAGTCTTTATATCAAATGAACAAAGATAAGAGACCAAGCCCCCCCTCTCTCTCTCTCTCTCTCTCTCTCTCTCTCTCTCTCTCTCTCTCTCTTACCTTGGAAATATTATCTGACAGAAGAGCCCCCTGATCTTCTGGGAAAAGAAGTGGTTCTGATTGTTGCGTTTAGTCTCTCTCAATGTTTCATCCTCGACCTTCTGCGAGAGCAGCGTAAGGTTCAGAGTTGATAAAACTCGGCCAGAAATCCATGCAAGGTTCCTACCGAAAATCTTAATACCTTCCAAGTCCCCGAAATTCGTTTTGTTTTACCTGGATCTGAGATGAAATATGTTATTTTTTCTTCTTTAAAAATTCGCCTGTCGCCACGTACGCAGTTTCCTTCTCGCACCGCCATCGCATCTGTTTCACGCATCATCGTTTACCGTCCACCCGAGGATATTTTGGTTCTTGAAGGATAAATTCTTCAGATTGATACTCGCTCCTCCGAGGTGAGTTATCGTACATCTGACAAGGAGAATCAGAGGCTCGGGGAGGGACTACGGAACTAAATTCTCCAACAACGATTTTGTGATTCTTCATCATCTCTTTTTCACTTTCTTGAGATCTGCAACTTACTTCGAATTTCTGCAAAATACTCGTAGACAATCCGTTCTCCGTAGAGGACTGGGTAAACCGGAGGAGACTCGACGCCACTTCTAGATGCTATTTGAAGGGAAGGACAAAAATCTTTGGCCGCCGGTATGGCAACAGTAAAAGGTCTGGGAACGATGACTGTTGGTTATGATGGAAATAAAATTTGTGAGATCAATCTAAACTTGTGAAGTCTGGCAGAGCATTCTAACTCACCCTGAACAATGGGATCTGCTAACCCACCTCCCAGAACTAGCTGAGCGAGCACAGTTCTCTTTGTGGGGAGGAAAGGAAGGAACGGAATGGGGGATAGTGGAAGGGAGGGGTGAAAGGCCAAGGGTCCGTTTTGTGGGCGGAGTTTTTAAATGAAAAAAGAAGGAAAAAAGCAGCTCGGATACGTTGAAATACGCAGTAAATGGATGGTTTATTTCAGGTAATGCTTCTTGTCGAGATAGCTGGAGGGAATTGGAATGACTTTTTTACGATAATTTCACAGGCGTTCAACCATACTTGCAATCTTCGTCTTTGTGAAAACGAACATAAAAATGACGTCAATAAGACCTAACAACCAGTACTGAGCCTAACAATCAGTACTGAGGTTTTAGTTACACAAAACGGAAATTCTTAAAACATTTTCCTCAAGGTTTTACACAACACACTACCTAAATATGTAAATTATGGTGTGTGTATGTGTATGTATATGTGTATACATACACACATATATATATATATATATATATATATATATATATATATATATATATATATATATATATATATATATATATATATATATATATATATATATATATATATATATAAATATAAATGTATAAATATAAACATAAGTGTATAAATATAAACTCCGGTTCCACTTAGGTTAGTAGCAAATAAAGGCGATGAAAAAGAAAGCAGCCAAAAAGAATTGGTGATAAGTCAACTTCTTTAGCAGATAACATTTACATGAGCGGAACAACGATCTCCTTAATAGGAGATATAAATTATATTATTACTATCCTTCACAGGTAATATAATCAGACCCTACAGTAATATACAGTCGAGTTGTCCGAACAGCTATGAAGTAAAGACACGTTTGTTTATACTGAGATGAAGGATATTCATGTAGTGAAAACAATGGATAGTGTGTTTTGAAATAGTGTTCATTTGAAAAAAATGGATCAGTGCATTATTTGAAATTGTTCGTTCATTTGGAATAAACAACGTGAACGAGGTACTGGAAAGGATGATACTAGCTTGCCACGAAGCGCTGTGTACAAGAGGCGAGTTGTATACAGTTTGCGTGCGGCGCTTTCGACGCGCTGCTGATGAACCTCCTGTGCAGATGTATACGACTGTTAATGTTGGAGAATTATTCTGCTCAGAGGCTCATTGACAATTCGCCAATTAAATTATGAATGTGGCAATGGCCGATGTGTTGTATTTTCTCTGTCGAATCTTTTTAACATTGGGTTATTCGGGGACCTCCGATATTTTCACGATGAACGCGAAGTTTCAACATAGTTCATTTATCATCCGGCTGAATGAAATAAAAATCATGACGGAAATAAATAATTATGTCCACCTCGCTGACGTTAGGAAATATGGTAATTAAAAAAGCAACAAGAATTTTTAATTCACGGATTTAGGGTTTTTATCTAAAACTATTAGCAATGGTAAAGTCAGTACATTACACACAAGTCCTAGATGTTTGATGGAGTTATAAAAGTAATATTGAACAAAAATAGTACAATAAATTCAAAATTATTACACGAGGTGTAATTTACGTGCGAACTTCAGAGAAAAAATTATGTAGATTGGGAAAGGGTACAAATTTTACACACACACACACACACACATATATATATATATATATATATATATATATATATATATATATATATATATATACATATATATATATATATGTGTGTGTGTGTGTGTGTGTGTGTATGTATAGTATAAAAATTGTAAATGTTGTATGCATATCTATACAGATTAGTATTTCCTTCATTCTACCATTTCTAATGGTTTGAGAGTCTATGGGGAAAAAACACAAAAAATTAACACCTTAAAGCTTCCACTTTCTACATAAGAGAACAAATAAAATT
>NC_089760.1:3812500-3885000 GCF_040412425.1 Macrobrachium rosenbergii | reverse complement strand
AAATAGCAGGCTATATTTTTTATCAAAGAGAATAGTTAATTATTTAATTGGTAGTTTTTTTTTTTTTTTTAACTTCAAGGATGAAACCGAAAACTGAAAATGCTGTGCACGGGTCTCGAAGAAAAATGCAGTTTTGTTTGAATCTTATCTTACTACATAGAAAAGGCCACGCACTCTCTTCAAAGTCTGCAAGATGCCCTCAAACGTCCTGCTATGAAGAGAAAACTAGTATCAGCAGGAATTAGGGTGAAATACAGGCAGCAATGAACTATAAACAAATACGTAGCCTGGCAACAATTAAAAAAAAAAAAGAAAACCACATCCGGCGAAGACGAAGTCACTCGGATTCCAGCAATTCAGTGGGAAATATTCAAAGACAACGAAAACAGAACACAGGAGGAATTTTTCAAAAGTCAGCATCAGAAATGTAGATACACTAAATCTGCGGAATATAGCGATACACTTTTCATTGCTGATTCCTTTAACAATGAAACTGAGGTCACAACACCAATAGACATTAGCGCTTTTGACACATAATTTGTTGAAATGACATACTATAACACATTTACATAAAACATTCCCGAACCTGTTTATGTCAATTAAATACTCTGCCTTCAATCCAAAGTTAAACCATACAATTGAATATAATATGAATATTAATGCACTAACACACAGGGACACATTAACATATATAAATTTACATATCCTACATACCAAAAGTATAAATATTTTTCTTTGAACAATCACTAAATAAGAACCATTGTATGCAACACACACACACACACACACACATATACATATACATACACATACACACACATATATATATATATATATATATATATATATATATATATATATATATATATATATATATATATATATATATATATATATATATATATATATATATGACTGAAGAATTTGTCTATGTTGAATTTTTAAAAGGGAAAATACATACCAACTGGCACTTAGCATAGGGACAAAATGGCCTCTGTCAGAAATTGAATGAAAATAAAGAATAATTTATTTACTTTGCCCGTGGTCTTCTACCAAAATCTGAATGAAAATAAAGATTAATTTATGTACTTTGCCTGTCGCTCTTCATACCAAATTCTAAATGAAAATAAAGAAAAATTTGAATATTTGCCTGTCGCTCTCCATATCAACATCTGTACGAAAATAAAGAATAATTTATCTACTTTGCCTGTCGCTCTTCATACGACCACCTAAGAAACAATCTTTCAGTGTCACAGACTGCTCCAAAACTAGAACCTCCTATAAAACTTTTGAGATAAATTATGTTCAATATTCCTTTCAGAAACATGTTACTACTAATTATCAGAGTTCTTTTATTTAATTTGCAATTGTAAACTTTATTGAAGAAGCGATATATATCTCAAAATGAGAAAAACAGCAGAGCAAAGGTGCCGTATCTGTAGATATACGTGTCATCCACTTTATTCAACACAGGAAATGATGACACAAACATTAACCGGCAAATCGGATGTCATGAATTGACCTACAGCACAGTAAACTGGCACACTATGGTGACTAAGTATGCCCTGCGGATTAGAGCACGGAAGGAGTCTAGCCCCTTTGTCTAAGTAATGGGCTTGTCAATTAAGACGTTTGTCACTTGAAACCAAGGACGAGACTTAGGACGGTGGCAAGTGGCACACAAAAATACAGGCTGGAGACAGAAATGTCTATACATGGGTCATTTTCACTTATAAGAACAATAAGTTTCATGATATATACAAATTTACGAAGATCCTTCAGACTAAAAATGAACTTTGTGTCAATTAAAGAAAGGTCGCCGAACCAAAGCCTCACAGTTACATGTCATTTTTTGTTAATACTATTAAATAAATAATTATGAATTTTCTTAACACAAGTCTATAACCCGCCTCTTGAAGCTTCTTACAGATGGATTTTTTAAGAAAATAATATCGATTAGCTAAAGGATCCTAAAGATTCAACTTACGTTATATTAAAACATCTGAATAAACCCACATGTACTTACACTCCAAGTTAGTCTATTCAAATGTTGAAACAGCATTCTGCATAATTTCAAAAGTAGTCTTTGTTTCGCAAACGACTTTTATAAATATAACGTTAGCTGACTTCTTTTCTTTTTCTTTAACCTTATCTGACTCATTGCGTTCGTCAATGATGCGACATCGTTTGAATATTAACCAGAAAGAGAGCATCGTACCCTGTTAATGAGCCGATCAAAGGAGAGTTTCATTCAAGGGTGTTCACAATCATGACATTCCGCGAATCAAACTACAGCTTTAACGAAGCCCGACAAATCTGTCCCAGGACGTAATGACGTCCTTCGAGGACGAAAATGACCATTTTTAATGAAAACGACGCCAGGGAAAACTAACACATAAAAATAAAATCATATGTTAGGCTTCAAGTAAGACTCAGAAGTTATTTAAATAAAATTTATATACCTAAAAACTTAAGTTCAACGAGATTATTTTTCAAGTGTACTCTCTCTCTCTCTCTCTCTCTCTCTCTCTCGCTCTCTCTGTATTCAATAAACATTCTTTATCTTCCTCCACTTTCTTACACCGACCGTACATTTTAATTGTTGACTTGTAGTATTTATTTACGAGAATAACAGTAATGTTTTACTGAAAACCCCCGGCAATCCAATAATACTGAAATAAAAATTACAGAGCATCTGAATCTTTAAAAACAGAACTCCGACTGCTTACTTAATATCACTAACAATACAAAGAGTAACCCACGCCCTACGGTTTCACTTTAGGATTCACAAGTATAAACAATAACACGTAACGAAAGATCACAATTCGAATTACATATTTCGCTATGCCTGGTTTTATGAAGTTAATCATATAGAGGAGTTATTTCTTCCTAAGTTGCACCGTCTTGTGTATGGTGTCATTTTCTCACTTCAAGGCGCTTCCAGTTGACTTTATCTATATCATGCGCCTTCTTTCGTATCAAATAACCGTATTGCCTATTTATTGACCATGATGCTTTGCACGTACTACTTAATCATTACACCCCGGAACTGCAGAGACACGAGTTCCTCCAACTTCCCCTCTGTCATAGTCTTTCAGCAAGGTTTTAGTTCCATTATAGACAAAGAATGAAAATCGTGAACTCCAGACGGGTCGTTCTAGTCATGCCCGTTCCTTATGCACCTCTGGACTTGCGATTCCTTGTCCACTCCTGGGTAACCAGATAATCCCCTCTATAAGAACAGCCAAACATCACATACAGGTCCACAATAAATGACGAATTCCTTTATCTGGAGAGTAAATCTAGCTTCAAGTTTTCGCCTTGAAATGGAGAAGAAACTAGGACAGAATAACTGAGAATAATTACTGTTAAAATATTTCCGGTCATTAACAAATCGTATACTTTAATCATCTCGAAGTCTCTTGAAAAAACCCAATTTCATTCATCAAACTTAAGCTTCACTACTTATAAATGAAACTTAAAGTATTATAAAACTTGAGAGAAGTCTTTCTTAGGAGTGTGAAATTAAAATTTATTCACTTTTTATTCATTAAAGCGAATATGTGTTAATTGCATGCTCTTTCTCTCTCTCTCTCTCTCTCTCTCTCTCTCTCTCTCTCTCTCTCTCTCTCTCTCTCTCTCTCTCTCTCTCGTACAAAGTTTTCTATAATCCTTTAATGTAACGCCAAATATCTCAATAATATCCCCTCATAAATATTGGAGCTAAGCATTGAAATCTAGAGTACTTTCGAAGAATTATTTCCAAAGGGTTCCATAACATCAAAAATTACTGAAAATCCCGTTCATACAAAACTGAATATTACATAATTAGGCACACGAGAACGAACGCACAAATGGATAAGAATGTACACTATGATAATTAAAACTGAAAAACCAAGTGAAAAAAAATTAACTTTAGGAAACAATAAGGTGAGGATAAAACAACAAATAAAGCAACCACAAAATAAATTAACATTACACCAAAGCCACTTCGGCAAGGGAGCAAAAACATCCAAATTAAGATACACCAACGAATGCTGCACACCACATACTTGGCGAAATAAGTCATCAACAACAAACAAAAAAGGAAATAATCGCCAAGCCATTCTCCACCTAGCAATCTCACAGTAAAATCAACTGGAGCGAACATCTCCCAAAATTGCCAGAACTTTTCCAATTATAATTTAACAACTTTGGTGGCAGGGGGGAGAGAGAGAGAGAGAGAGAGAGAGAGAGAGAGAGAGAGAGAGAGAGAGAGAGAGAGAGAGAATTACATATTATCCATACGGTTGTGTCTTCAACAATAAGGCTGAGACAAAAAAAGAAAAACTACGTAGCATCTTAAACTTACCAAATCATTTGTTTCGCAGAAGACCAAAGATTTTGTTTATAGCTTAATTCTTGGCTTTTTATTTTATGCAAAAAGTCTAGATCTGAATAAGAGCTGAGTAGAGAACCTTCGAAACCCAAGGTTGCCGTGGGAAGCAATTGGCGGCGTCCTTGAAAATGGCCGCTGCACTACCATCTTGGTTATTCTTGCAAAATTTGCCAGAAACAAATCTATCGTATTTTAGGACCATTCAAATTTTGGGACTTCCTGTTATGGAGAATCTCGACGGTATAGCAAGTTAAAGAACTTGATTGCATTATATGTTGTCCAAAGCACGAACCTTATCAACTGATATACTAAATTATTTTCCTTGTGACATCAGCGCCTTGATATGTTACGAATTTAGGGTTGCGTGGTCGATAATCTCACTTTTAAAATAATTTGTACCTCAACCTTTTTCAATGAATCAATGACAGGTTCAAATTACATAATTTTCTTTTTATTAAATTTCTCGGCCATTAAGTATTTGTATTTATGTAATATTGGTACTGAAAAAAAAACAACTTTTTGGGGTCTTGAATTAACCTGCATGCACATAAACACAATTAAGTAAATAGCGCGATTAGTTGGATAGGCATTAGTTTCCTTTATATATATTATATATATATATATATATGTGTGTATATATATATATATATATATATATATATATATATATATATAAAACACCTAATGATAACATAGTACATATATGTTTATGGTAGCAAATAAATAAAGACAATGCCGTTTGTGTGTACTTGCAAGTGAAGAAACCCAAACTGAAGACTGCGGGAGGCAACGAGAGCCTACACAGGTTTCGGAACAGCTCGAGATTCGAGGACAACAGCTACATGGTCACCATACGACGTCATACTACTGTACGAGTACGTGTTACGCCCTTGATACACCAGCAGCCATAGATAAACACAGAGGCTCCAATCAACAAGGCCGAGCCCAAATGAAAGAATCGGGTATTGAGCGCCTCCATCTGCCCAAATTCTCAGATCCCATCAAAGATGCCATCGACGACCACAATCTTTATGACGCAAGTATACAAACATCATCCATACAAAATGCTACAAGCAGATATCACGGAAAATATGACGGGAAAAACAAATTTGGTACTATTTATTTAATTATAAATAAATAAAAAGAGTAACAACACCGAGGACAATAACACATGAAAAACAATGACAGGAGCAGACTCGAAAAGAGGCAGCAGAGAGCTTTCCAATCCCCTCACATCGTATTTACATTATTCTTTTAACACCTCATTTCTCAGACCACGAGAGACGCCCTCACAATGATGAACAAATCAGCTAACATCCCTGGTTGAAAATCTCCAAAGAGTTCTCAACGCGCCAAGGTAAAAATCTACCATTAATTAACTTCTGCCGTGGAAGTGCGAAAGAGGGATAAGGGAGAGGGGGGGGCTTCGAGGGGAGGGCGAAGCTCCCTGTCCCCCTAATCCCCTTCGTCCTGCCGTCTTCATTTGCTTAAAACCTTCCCGTGGACTTTTACCGGAGGGCATTAAATTTCTTGTGCGAGGTCTAGAGCCTCAACTTTGACGGCACTTCCCAGCTAACTCCTAGGCGCCTGGGGACCTTAATGGTGATGATGATGCGAGTTCTGATGGTGATGATGATGACGGTGATGATGATGATGATCACGACGATGATGATGATGATGATGATGATGATGATGATACTATATAGAAGAGGCGAGGGGCAGGTGCAGCTGGTGAAGGTTTCTATGAGGAAATGAGAGAAGAGGAGATGGGCGAGAGGTTGGCACAGACTGAGCAACGAAGAGATGTCAAAGGGGGTGGGTGTACTGCTTCTACAGGAGAGTTGCAGAAAAGGACAAGCTAGGAAACTAAAGAAGAAAGATTGCTGGAAAAATAAAAAACAAATTTGGAAAACATGATGACTTCACTGAGGTACACATTCATATAGTAATAATAAGGGGAGCTATTCATGAACAGTAACGACTCAACAATGATTATGCAGTAATCTTATTTAAGAGGAAGAAATAAGTAATAAACAGGTCTCTTGTCTTTAGCTTCAACGCTACACGGAAAACAGAAATTCAAAAACAAAAGTCTAGCAAAATGACAGTTGATAAAATTATTCAAACTTTCTAACAAAACAAATGACTTCTGAAAACATTACAAACTCGAGACTAACTAGACAAATTTGGTTGCAGATTTTCAGACTCCTGTACTTCGTTCTGTCTACATGAATAGCAAATAGTTTTAAGAAGCAACATGGCAAACTAAGAAAGGGTTAATTTAACGAAAAAAAAAGGAATGATAAACGAACTTTCATACTAACAGAAGAATCCTGTTCCCTTGAACACGCGAATGCAACTTCATGTGCTAATAAGGATATGCACACAGGATGTACATACTGTACACCCAAGCGTATATGTGCTCATACTTTCACTAACAAATGCATGTATATAAGATACCCGTGTACTAAAAGGTCAAAACACCTTGACTGAGGATTTCTTGGGCCTGTTTAACCAAAAAGTATTAAAATTTACAAAACCCCAAGATTTCCATAAGTTTCTTATGATGTCAATAAATACGATTTTGTCTTCACACAACTACCCGTACCAGCGGACTGGACGAGATGCTTATGAAAACATCGCCTTCTCAGAGCAAGAACGCTGGAAAGATTCGCACGACTTCCAATCACAGTTCTAGTTAGAGAGATGAGATAAATAACGAGATTCCTTTCACCTAATAATTCCAATTAACACTACAATATATAACAGATAGCCAAAGCGTGAAAACAGAAAAGAACGCCTCTAAACAGCGCCCATATGAGTGACGTACTCTTAAAGTCTGCCTTAAGAGATAATGATCTGCAAACTCTGGTCCTGGTTAACTCTCTCTCTTTCTCTCTCTCTCTCTCTCTCTCTCGCCTGGGGAAGGGGATACTCCTTTCCTACCGTCTCTTATCCCCCCTAATTCCCCCTTCCTCAGATCCCTCCCCTCCCCTTCCCCATGGCCTCATCTACTAATTCCAGACCTCTGGACTTTTTCTCGGGCTGTTCCAAAAGTTAGTCGAGCCATGTCAAAATTCGGGAACTAATTAGCAAATTACTTTTACATCTAGTTGGGGCTTAGTTTTGGATTTTTTCCCCCTCTCCTTTTTTTACTTTTTCTTTTGCAGGGAGCCGGGAGGGAGTGTATAGTGAGGCCGTTGTATCCTTTCTTCTCTTTCGCATGCAGTTTCTCTCGAAAGCTCAAAGCTTTCTCTCTTTCCAGATTTTCATACTCTTCTTCGCTCTTCGCTTCAACATTTATCCCTCCCAACTTTTCCATTCTGGTTGCTTCTCGTGTTCCAGTCTTTTCTCCTTCCGTCTCTCTTTCTCTCTCTCTGCTGTTCATTCCGTTTCTTAATTTTTGCGCGCGTTTTTCTTGACTTTTTCCAATATTCGTCACCTTGTTCCCCCTTTCTCATTCTCATTTTTCCCATTTCATTTCCCCTTTTATTCGCACAAACTCCCTTGCTCTTTCATCGCCGTCCTCCTCTCTCCCCTTTCCTATTCCTTGCTTTTTCTTTGTCCTCGCCTCTAACATTCATCTTTCAATCAGAATTTTTTTCGATTCTCTCTTCTAACCCTTACTACTATAACCACCCATCATCGGTCTTTTCTATTCTGCATCTCCCTCGTCCGCCTTTACGCTCTCTAACCTGTATCTTCCACTATCTCTTCCTCTCACTTCGCTTCGCTCCCCTTCGCCTCTCTCTCTCTCTCTCTCTCTCTCTCTCTCTCTCTCTCTCTCTCTCTCTCTCTCTCACTGTGTGTGTGTTCCTCTTCCTCCCCTAACCCCTCCACCGCTATTAACCTTCTCTCGTTTTTTCCTTCATCCTTCATCCTTCCCTTTTCCCCTATGATGGCGTCTTTATCCGGGATTTGTGGGAGGATTTCGCAGAGGATTTCCAGGCAAGGGCTGTGTGTAGGATTTTAATGGGAGGTGCTGGGGAGTAAAAAGAAGGGGGTTATGTGTGTGATGTAGAGGTATTAATTACTCTACAATCTAGGGTACTTCTATTTAAAAAATTTATGACGTCAGGCGAGACTCAATAGCAATAACGATAAAGCGATAGGGTGGCCTCATCACTTTTTTTTTTTTTTTTCCCAATTCAGAGGCGAATGGGACGGGCAACTTGACGCCTCTGTCAACCCAAAAGTCGAAAGACACAAAAAAGACAGTTTATCTGCATTTAACTAAACGCATGTGGCTGGCGATACCATCCAAGCTTTTTTTCAAGCTGTCCAGTGCTTTAGACTGAGGTGCATTCCAGTGTCTGATATCCTTTCCTTTGAGTGATTGGTTGCATAGTACAATGCTGCAACCTCCACAACTGACTCTCAGTAGGAAAAGTTACCGGACTTTGCTGACGACGCAACAAAGGACAGGACGTTAGAGGAGTCATTCCGCGAGGTATAAATGCTGATTCTTTCCAGCGTAGTTACGGCGGTTGTTCGGCAACGACGACATGTCAAGGGGATGTGTCAACAGCGGAACTTTATAGAACGACGGATTTCATCACTCACGAAAGGCACTACAAAATATGACGCCCTCCACACAAAGGCATCCTTTCATATGGATGAGCAGGCATAATATCGAACATCCATTATTCATACTAGTTACAGATGAAATAACCTTGGAATATATTTACGTCGAAATCACAGAGCTTGCATAGATAATCTGATTAGCAATGCATAAATCTGCGTATTCAATTACCGTGTTCGTTTTCAGAGGTAGCCTACTATGTATCAATATGTATCATATATCAATACTTCAGTCAAGCATACATTCATAAGCCACGTGTTAAAACTTAGTAAGAAAAAACTTTTTTTAGCAGGAAACTGCTGAAAATCAAGGAAGATAATCTCTCTCTCTCTCTCTCTCTCTCTCTCTCTCTCTCTCTCTCTCTCTCTCTCTCTCTCTCTCTCTATATATATATATATATATATATATATATATATATATATATATATATATATATATATATATATATATATATAGTGTTTTCATCTATATTTTCAAGAGCATTACGTGTATGTAGCCCTGAATATACTGATGAGGAAATAGATAAGATTAGGAATGCAAGCAAGAAACTGAAATATCCTGATAGTATATTAAACAGTGCATTTGAAGCGGTAAAAAAAGACTACGTATCAAAACCAAAAAGAACCTTACAACACAAAAAATTTGCTTGTAACTGCCTTATAATAATAATATGAAAGATATCCCCCCATCTTCTCAAGAATTTTGGTGTCAATGTCGCATTTCAGAACAATAAAACAATGAAACATGTACTTATCAAGAAACCCCCCGACAATACTAAAGGGTGTGTATATAAAATTCCATGTAAGTCCTGTGACAACTTTTATATTGGCCAAACGGGTAAAGCACTGGAAAAGAGAATAGAACAGCATAAGAAATGTGTGAGATATGCACAGGGGAAACAGTGGTATTTTTGTACATGTTAGTGAGAACAATCATGCTATCAACTGGGAAGGATCAAAAAGAATTGTATATTCTAATAACCCACTGGAAAAGAATATCATTGAATCTAGCTTTATAAAAGAAAGATACAGCAATAATATATCAGTCAAGAGATGTATAAACTTGATCTTTTTATATCAAAAGAAATTTGTAAATTGTTTAAATTTTAAGGTAGGGAGTAAAGATGTATGAAAATAGTATTATCATATTTGTAAACACAGTACGGGGGCAGCATTGCTGATGAGTTTTCCAAACTCCGCCTCCCTGACACCTGTCAGGTGTGGATCTGATGTCGCCTCTGGTCGGTATGTTTATCAGTATTGTCCCCTGAGAGTATATTGTGATTTTTAGCCAAATGAGTTTTGAAGGCCACTTCTACCTTGACACCGGCCTGTGGGTGGATATGTAGTCTCTAACGGTTGTGTATGTTCGTCAGTACTGGCCCTGTAGTATATATATTTGTAACTTCTAATACTCTGTATCAGTCCTTCGTCAATGGCTTGGAAATAAAGTCGAAACCGGTCAGGGCCTTCACCCGTCTCTTATTTTTCACCTGTGGTAATGTGCGATAAATGAATCACGTACATAAGTGATTATAATCATAGATATATATATATATATATATATATATATATATATATATATATATATATATATATATATATATATATATATACACATACATACATATATAATCATGAATTAAAATCTCTTTCATGAAGAATAAGCCCTTTCATGAGATGAAAATTCTCATCACTTTCACGGCATACAAACATGCAAACTCTCATCTTTATATCTTTTCATAAAGAATAAACTCTCTCTCTCTCTCTCTCTCTCTCTCTCTCTCTCTCTCTCTCTCTCTCTAATAAGACAGCAAAGTCTCACTACTTTCATGGAAAACAAACCCTCTTTCATGAAGTAAAAACTCTCACCTTTCATGAAGGACTAGGTCTCTGTCTCTCTCGTGATGGGAAAACTCTTCTCTTTCAAGAAGGACAAGTCTCTCTCTCTCTCTCTCTCTCTCTCTCTCTCTCTCTCTCTCTCTCTCTCTCTCTCACATTCCCTGAATTCTGTGAACATGTTCCGGGCCGAGTGGGTGAGTGAGAGCGCCTTGTCTTATTAAGTAAAGGCTCCATCCTTAAGAGTATTCACGGCAAACTAATCATTTTAATGCCGCTGAGTGAATTAACACAGTTAAATGCGGCCGCCTCATTATCTCGAGTGGTGAGCTCAGGACCATCAGGAAAGGTCTTCTGCTCTTGCTCTCCGCCACGCACAAACAATATGAGCAGAGAGAGAGAGAGAGAGAGAGAGAGAGAGAGAGAGAGAGAGAGAGAGAGAGAGAGGTAATATCAACCTTTGCAAATCCACCCTTTTTACGTTATTTATTTACAGATTCGTTAGCTCCACAATTTATCAAACACAACATGAATGCAATTCCTACCTTTATTTCACCCTAACCGCTATCAATTTTTTCTTTCTTTTTCAGGTGAGAAACCCCACAAATGCACCGTGTGCGGAAAAGCCTTCAGCCAGTCATCCAACCTCATTACCCACAGCAGGAAGCACACGGGTTTCAAACCATTCGCGTGCGACCTTTGCGGCAGGTCTTTCCAGAGAAAGGTCGACCTGAGGAGACACAAGGAGACCCAGCACACTGACCTACGCACGCAGCAAGTCAGCAACCTGCGTTCGCAGGTCACTGACCTCGGGTCCCAAGTCACCGACTTACAATCACCGGTTTCCGAGATGCGTTCTCAAGTCACGGACATCAGGTCTCAGATGACCGACCTGAGGCAGCCAATGTCTGACATGAGGGGAGACATAAGGTCGCAGATGTCCGAAGCGAGGTCGCAAGTTCCTGACATGCCGAACCCCGCAGTGAGCCTCAGAAACAACGTCGTCGGCAACCTCCACTGCCACGTGGCGGACGTAAGAAGTCAGATAAGTATCCCCGCCACAGACATCAGAAGTCAGAACGACATCAGGCCTCAGCTGAACGATATAAGGTCGCCTATGAATAGCATCAGGTCTCAGGCATCTACAGACATCAGGGCCAAGATGGGCGAGTCAGGGTCATCGGGAAATAGCTCTGATGTAAGGATAAACTCCATAGTGGACTTTAGGTCTCAAGTGCTAGATCTAAGACCACAAGAACTCAGACCCGTTACTTAAGGGTGCTTCAAGGTGCTTTAATGAAATTGACGCGTCAGAAATTCCAAGAAGTGACGAAATGGCGTATCGTTTACAGTGTTCATGAATGAGAGGAACGCGAAGAGTGATCTCGATGACAACCCAACCAGGTTTTCTCTGAAAGGCAATTAATAGCACTTTCTTGTCGCCATTGTAACTATCTTAATTCCTTTCAAGAGGAATGCGATCAGCTACGGTGTTTGAAAAATGAATTTGTTTGACTAAAGGTAAAAAACAAAAAACACAAGTGCAAGAGTTACATTTCATTTGCGAAAAAATCTAGTCGTTCAGTCAAAAAGGAAAGAATCTCCTAAGGTGGAACAGATGATGAGAGTTTCAGTGATTTGTCACTGACTTCGCTAATTTCACCGCCGATCAACCTCGATAAAATATCGACGCATATCTTGATTTTAAAAGAGTCAAAGACAGTGACAGCCACTGATACGCAAGTTCAGCGTAAAGAACCATATACATTATATAGTCTGAGTGTGAAAATGAACTTTATTCCTAAGCATAAAAAGAAAAAATATTAAAAAAATATATATATAAAACTTTCAACCTCACCTTTGCTAGAAGGCCAAAGAAATAAACCAAAATTTTAAGTGGTGCTTCTCTACACTACTATAACTATACCGCTGGTTACTTGTCATTGTCACGTGTCCAATTTAGGTTTCTCTACAACGAGTACTATGGGAAGGGCAACTGCTGAAGCGATTCAGGATTAAAGCGTTTGCTCTTTTTCTTCCTCTTCTCAAGTGTTACAAAGTTATTTGGAACCCGATACCGTTGGGGTGAGGGAGGTGCAGGACTACCCCCAAACCAATTCAAATCTCCAAAGGCGAAGGAGAGGAGGAAGGACAAGAAGAGAAAGAGAGAGAGGAAGATAAGTAGAAAATGAGTGGTGTTTAGATTTTTGACAAAATATTCGTATAGTGTGTTATCTTCATTTGTAAGTGTTTTCCCCATACATTCAACTCTGAATGTTCCTATATTTTATAGTCGTTCGTGAGCTGGATTCTGAGACAGGCTTCTAAAAAAAAACAAAGCATTAAACACGAAAAATACTTCCTCTGTATCATTTACAATGGTGTAAAATCACTTTCTTCCAACACCTTTTCATTTGTTACAGAGTTTTACAATATCTGTACTTAATCATCCGCCGACCAATTCCTACACACCAGAAAAAGAAACACGACACGCGTTTCACTCCACACAAATCCCAATGCTTTAGTTTAGAATCATGAACGTCTGTTCTTGTTATTATACCTGTGATTACAATTAGTATGAACTGAATTTCCTTGTGACTCTCCCCACAAACAAGGATATCATTCACCTGTCTGTCCTGTCTGTCACGGAATAAAGTTACACCACCACCCGCCACAACCACCCAAACTGAAAAGATGCAGATGCCGATGTTCCATTGGCCGAAATAAAAAAAAACAAATTTAGTTCTAACTGCTCAAATGAAACAGAATAGAAACTGAATGAGCGCAAGCTTTCTTGAAAATTATCAGTTCAACTATAAGGATTTTTATCTTAATGGAAAGATAACAAATGACGGAACGAATATTGAAAACTGTGTTTACGAGGGCAAAAGGCAAAATGTAAATAGAACCGATGACCATGACAGAACATGCCACCTCACCCCAAAATTGTTTTGATCATCGCAATTCGAGACGTCTGGCTATTCAAAAACGTTGTAAAAACAAACGACGAACTTCAGCAAAACGATCACAAGTTTTTCTTAAAAAAAAAAAAATGAATAAGTTTTGATATGTTTCCCCCGTGTAAATATCGTGAAAGAATAAACACAGAACACTAACTCTGTAAAGATATAAGTAAATATGTAAATGAGACATCAATACGATCATTAATAATGCTTAGGTACATTACCCCAAATCACAATCACTAATAACACTGAAGCTGATTTTAATACCAAAGAAAATTAATTTATACTGGCTTTGAGATATTCAAAAAGAGAATGAAGAATAAATATGAATTAATAAATAGGAATTACGTGGCTTTAAGACCAGATAATGTGGTCCGGAAGAGCCCGGTGATCTGCAAAATAAAATCATTTATTCCAGCGTAATATTTCTAGTAAATGGAGGCAGAAATTCCACTTTTCAACGAACTTTAGTCTTCGGAACTAGAATGAATACTCACGTACGTTTAATCCAAGGTATTTTCGGAATAAATGAAAACTCTGAAGAAATTTAGAGATAGACTAATTAGTAACGGCCAAAAAAACGGAAAGATTTCAAAAATAAAGGCGAGTTCGATCTGACACAAAGTGCAGAATGAACAACGCCCTAAAGAGGAGAACTACAGGGAGGGGGCGGTTATTCGAGCAAAGGCGGGAGGACCAAATTAAGAGGCCCTTACATAAAACTCCACAGGGCGGTAACGAAGGGTGGTCAAAATTGTCCCGAATAATTCCTGCAGCTCTGCATCTTTTCAGAGTCCTTGATTATTGACCCTATGTACCACCACTGTACCACAGCCAATTCACCTGTCCCCTCATTTTTTCACTCAAAGTCTTTGTCCTAACGTTAAGCTTTTTTCATAAAAATATCTGGGTGTCTAGTGATCATGATTATAGATACATGTTTGTTTGTTTGTTTATTATCTTTTTTTTTCTGATAATAAAAGTACATTAGAGTGGTTATTATTATATATAGGAAAGTATCCTGCCATTAAGTATTGTAAAGAATTTTATTATAGTTATATTGATGCGATGCGTGTACTTTTATTTAATAAAATGGTCTTTAAAATACTTGTCATTCTCATTACACCACCAAATTCTCAGTTGTTTTTATCTAAGGGTTTAGCCGTTATAACCCTGTTTGCCAATAAGTTACCTTTAACTAATGAAGAGTTCGGCCATCATGAAACTACCTTGCAGCAACTACAAAATTAAGCAAACAAATTAATCAGTCCTAAACACAGCATCGTCAAATTTCAGAGTACACGGACGGCATCTCTATTTTGAAATCCAGAGGAAATCTGGAGTTTTAAAGAAAATATACAGGATGGCATTAATAAAGGAATAATCACGCGAATGGTTCAAACACTTTCACCCTATTCTCCTCAATTCAATTAGAATTTACAAAATAAAAAAAATACCAGGATTAGTCCCAATTCAAAAGACATCTCACCATTAAGTTCAACGACTCGAAAAGAATGAATTCCCTCTAGTTCACACGGTCGATCAATAATAATAATAACATAAAAATTAACCAAAACCAACGGAAGAGAACTATACAAAGGATGCCCATCAAACACTTGAGGAAAAGGTTATTTGGGTTAAATAAAGTGATCAAATCTTTTGTGAACTAGCATCAACGTGAACCACCTAGAAAGAAACGGCAAAGGAACGTGTTACTATTAACATAACAAAAAGGAAACTAATGTGCAACATTAGATGGGGAATGTCACAAATAAAAATGGACCAGTAATACTGATAATGAAAGTGGGATTCCATAATGTTCAAACTGTCATATGTACATTCACTCGACTTACTCCGCAAGCTGAATTAAGGATACAGAAACATAATGTTTAATGAGGACCTTTGACCATAGTATGTAACTATCTAACAGCCCCAAAGAATATCGATACTTTCCTACATTTTCAGATTTGTATAATGATCAAGGAACCGGAACCAATTCTACAGAAGAGTTTGTCAAGAGGCAAAATGCAGTACGTGTTGTCTTACAGATAAAATTACACCTTACTTGGACCGTGACATGCGATAAGACGGTACTCCACGGTTGCGTGCGTCTGAACCTCAAACCTACTTAATTTCTTTAAAGTTTCTCTATACATTTATCAAACGAATGGTAAAAATACAAACATTAAAAGGCGTCACATACAACATCATTCCTGCATTATTTGTCAACTGCGACGATTTGGTGCTGCTCGTTACAAGAATCAAAGCGACAAGTCATTGGTAAGCAGGACAGGGATCACATCTTTACATTTTCAAAGAAAGAAACCAGTGATAATTTTCCTTCTTGTCTGCATTACTATTAATAATGGCTAGGACCGAGAGACACGGGCAAGCAACCGCTGGGAAGCCAAGTCGTTTAAGCAGACATTGTAAACAATAGTACAATGACTGAACTGGGCAGAGATGCATTGTTTAATGGCTCTGAAACCACAATCATCTTCCGATTTTCCAAAACTCAAAAGTTCTTCAGCAAGACAATTTTTTTTTCTATAAAAATACATTGTATTTCTTTGTGGATACAATCCACTGATAGAGTGTACTTGATGTACAGTACTGTACATATACCGCGTTATTCATACGTCAGAAAACAGAATTACAATCAATTCACTTAAACAGTTCTATTATACAATACAGTATGAATCTGATTACACACACATACAAATATATATACATATACATATACATATATATATATATATATATATATATATATATATATATATATATATATATATATATATATATATATATATATATATATATATATTTACGAAACAGTATGTGTAGGAATAAGGGCGTCTTTTTCCTTTATGGGATGCATTAAATAGGAACTTGTCCACTGGGAACATCTGGTAAACTTGGTAAATTTTTTTTTTTACATTTGGTGCATTGAGTAAACTTTGTTTTCTTGGTACATATGGTACAATAGGTATATTTTTTTATGGAGTAAATAGGTCCAGTACGTATATTAAGTCCGTTCGGCACAATTTTTGAATGAAAAGGGTGAGTACACTTAGCACACCGGATCACTTGAGTACATAACCAGAGTACACTTGGAACATTTTGTTCACTGTAACATTTCGCAAATTTTGCGCAGTGGGTCCATTTGGTAAATTATGTCAAAGGGCACATATTACCAGTCCTTGGGTACATTTGGGGCACTATGTAAGTTTGTCATTTCGGTCATTTTTACATTTCATACATAAAGTACTCTAGATACATTGGGTACAGTTTGTTCTCTAGGTAAATTTTGTCCAACTGATTCATATTTTATATCTGGCACACTACATTTTTTTTAAATGTGTACATTTGGTTCTAAACGTACATTTGTTACATTATTTAGCTTGGCATACTTTGTCCGTCAGATAAGTCTTCTACCACCCACCCAAAGGTGAAGGTGGATTCGAATCGCATTTTATAAAGCAAGTTATCTAAATCAGAGTACTTTACTTTCATAAACTTACTTCAATATATTTACAACATTCCTTGTGCTCTGCTGTTTTGTTTTCTGAGTGAAAAGTAATTTATGGTTCAAGTTAGTCTACATTTTGGGCTCATGCAATCTCTTTGTCCAAATCAACATGGCGCCTCCGAGTCGGTAAGACCATAATCACGTAATTACAATCCAATAACGCAGGTAACTGAATATGAACAACTAAATTACAAACAAAAGTAGAAATCCTCCAGGTAGTTTGTTTTTAATAAGTCCTATTTGTTGTCTAATATGCCTTATTAGGGAGAAAAAGAAACTTCTTATCATCACCTCCTGGTCAGAAATTTATTATATTCTTAAGATATATTAAAGAGATACAAAAATTATGAGAACAGAATATAAACAAAGGGATGAAATAACCTTAATAGGTAAAAATATTGAAGAGGTTGTCTTTCAAATATTTAGGAACAATGACTTCCTACACAGGTCTGGCTCCCTTGTGCTGGCATGCTGAGTAAGATTTGGCAATCAAATAACTGAAACTGTAGACGATTGGACAACAGCTTAGTAAGATTTGTATAGTTATACGCTCGTGAATCATGGTATGTCAATGAATCTATTGATTAAATATTTTGTCAATTTGAGAATCAAGCTTCAAAGAAAACACCCCAGTCAGTTGGCAGGCTACTCACAAGTGATAAAATTAGGGAAATTGCAGAAGTTTCCTATGTAAATGGGATAATGACGAAAGGGAGATCGAGATGACTTGGGCATATCTTTCACAACAACCCCACCAAAAGGAAACTAGTGTGTGATAATATCAGCTGGTTCCTACTGGAACTATAAGAGTTGACAGAACCAGCCTACTTAGATGACCCCTTGAAAAGAGAAGCTGGAGTTGAATGGCCGGAAATGGAAGTGATGCCAATGATGATGAAGTGTTTCTACGATTATGTTTACATAGCATTTTGCCATAAAGGAGTGATACGGATCAAAGAAGGTATGTGGCAGGTGGGAATTAAAATTAAGAATCCCAAGACATAAAAGCGACTTTCATTTATGCAGAAGACTGCTGATGTTTTTACTGCACATCAAGGAACAAAGAAAAATCAAGAGGTTTCTTAGAAATTTCTACAAACTGATACTAAACCTCAGTGAACAAATTATGAACATCGCAAAGTTTATTCACTTTTTCTACATCGATGCTTTTCGGATAAACCGTCGTTTGGCTCAAAAATTAGCCAAGGTGACGAAACAAACTGAGGAGGATATCACTAAGAGGATATCACTAAGAGGATATCACTAAGAGGATATAAGAGGATATCACTCATTTAATTACTGTTTGCACTATCCACTCAACAAATAGTTATCTATTCTCGAATAAATATTGTTCATCACAAAGTGAATAAACAGGAACCAAATAGTTTCTTCTTGTGGAAAAATCTGACAGGCCTGTCAAACAATTTTTTAACTGGGCGGAGGAAAAACATCACAACCATCTAACAAAAAAAAAAAAATAAATAAAAAAAATGGAAACACGCTTTTATTAAAATGCACTAAAAAGTAAAAAATAATTTTTTGAGACACTTAAGGATTTTCTTACAATTAATCATGTCTGCAAAAACAAAAGCGTGGGCGCCAAACATGGAATAAAATGGTCCATGACATAAAAAATTGTCTTTTCTTGTAGCACTTCCTATCATGTTTTGCGCCCACGCTTTTATTTTTGTAGACATGATTAATTGTAACAAAATCCTGGTGTGTCTCAAAAAATTATTTTTTACTTTTTAGTGCATTTTAATAAAAGCGTGTTTCAATTTTTTATATATATTTTTTATTTTATAATTTTCAGTTTTGACAGAAAATGTAACCGATTTATGATTGTAGCTAATGAAACTGAACGTGCTATCCTGTCGAGCCAAAGAAGGTTTGAAAAATCCGAAGTTATTAATTTATTCAACCGATTCAAAGAAAGTATGAAAAATCATACAAAACCTAAGATACTGGGAGAGGTCATTGTAAGGTCACTCAAAGTCACTGCTAACCTACTGATCATGTAAGGTTGTATTGTCACCAGGATTGAGTAACCACGCAAAATTTCAAGTCCATCGGACGAAGAGAACAAGTCTAAAATTGAGTTACAAGTTTTGACCAAAACAGACACACACAGAAGTAAAGTTAAATAAAAGCGTGTAAAAACAAGCCCAGATATTCACTGCTTACCTAATAAAATACAAAGATTAACGTAACAATTCAATTATGTTCTCAAAACCCCATGTAATTGTACGTAAACGCAATATAAACAACCATTCTTCCTCTTATACTGAGGCCAGACAGATATGTCACCAAATACATCACACAAATGAAATTAATAATAATATTAATAATACGGCAAGGTCGGCCGTCTCTTTATAGTATTTTTTCGAGTCTAACTAATAATTTATATCTCTCGTGGATTGCATGGAAGTTTCCAAACTACAGCATGAATATTACACCATAAACAGATTAACATACATAATCCGTAGAACTACAAAAAAAAGGCAAACTGTTTAAATACTAAATTGCTGTGACTAATTCTATCTACTACGACTTTGAACAATGTTTTATAGATTTAGAGAAGTGATTACATAAGTGGATACCTGATAAAGACATTGACCAAAATGCAGCAAATTAGCCGCAACTGTTAAGCATTTAACCAGTTAATCTATTTATGGTGTATCACTCATGCCTTCATTTGGAAACTTATTAAATGCACTCCACGAGGAGGCGAAATAATTATAAAAAGAATGCCTAAACAAAATTTACATGACGTTTATTACGCTCTTTTCCTAAATTACGGAATGTTCTTGTTTAAATACAGCGCATTTATTTTAGAAAATGCAGTGAGCACAAAGTTATAAACTCTTCCGAAAAGCATTCTGTGTATGTGAGTGAAGTGTCTAAGGTTGTACAGTACAAGTTTTCTGCATAAGGGTCACCTACAATTCAACACTAAAATTATGAATGTGGAGCAACAGTTCTTTGTGAACTTAATGGTTGAAACAGCTGTCGACATAAAGACAAATGGATAAAATAGCATAACGACAGTTTCCTTTTAGTTTTTACAGGATAAAATAGAAAATAACAGAGAAAGCCCTGACTGCTCGTTAAGTATTGTATAACAAATTCACACATGACTGTGAAACGAAAGTTTTATGTGGTGCTCATGACATACAGAAATTTTACTAAGACTGTGTGAATATGTATTTTAGGCGACCCAAGAGAGGGAAAATTCCAATAATAATAATAATAATAATAATAATAATAATACAGTGTCTGCATGACCATTAAACTTCTCAAGAATTAACTATCACTGGCATCGTAACGAAGCAAGGACCACAATAATAACTATCCTTTTCGAATCGATCTTGGCTCCTTGTTTTAACTTAGATTACAAATGCAAAGTAATGTTAATAACAGCAAGCGAAACGAAAAGTGTAATGTTATTTCAGCATTTTTTTCCCCAATTAGGAAGTATGAGCCAAATAAATGATCGCGGGTTACGAGGTTAGAATCTTAATGGTGAATATCTTTTAACCGGGTTACAACAATAATTGAAGTGTGGTTTTCGTGAACTTTTCTGTCAAACCGAGAAAGTATCAACCGAAATACACTAAAATAGCTATTGTTGGAATTCTCATAAACTGTCAAAAAGCAAGGATCGTTACGATAGATTCTTTCATCTGGTCTGGATCTCGCGCTACTGGGGGCCAAACACATTTTTGGAACCTCTTCCTGCTACCTTTCAAGAAAACCCCTAACTTTCCTTTCAAAGAATGAGTTAAGCAGATGACGTGAATCTACGCGAAATATTTTATATTTGGTCTTTTCAGTTTTTTTTTTCACGTATCCCATTTTTCGAATGAGACCTATAGGAGAAGGGGCAAAAGGATAGACGTAACTTTTTTTTCATATCAGAATTTTATTTATTTATTCATTTTTTAAAAATCTGGCTGACATTTTTTATACTAAATAATATTCTTTTCACCTGTCCTATCATTCGTGCGAGAAAGCCAGTGACTTCGGATTGTATTTGTGTGTACGCCTCTTAACCTGTGTTATGTGGTACACGTATGAAACATTATTCATGTTTTGATGACTAGTGCGGAGTCAAGAATGGGTATTGAAGAATATAATAATCAATGTACCAATGTCCTGCCGGATCAAGCACTGTATTTTATGTCCGAAACCAGTTCACACTGTTTGCCGATGCTCAGTTTTACAGGAAATTTGCTTCGTGATGGTGCAGGGTCAAAAACTGTTTATTGTTATGGAAATAAATCACTCCCATCCTCGATTTCACAAGATATATGGCTGAGCTCCTAACTACAACGTCTGTTTTATGTTTTAAAATAAATAACAATTTTTATAAACATTTTAAGAGGACTACTATACCATGAAGAAAAAATGGCAGAGTTTGATCGAATTTATTGTATGATATGAGAGAATATGACAGAATATTGATAGTGAAGAACAAGATAGACTATCAAAATAAGCTGATGGTAGAAAAATACACGCAACAAATGTTCAAATAATACCATGTACAAATATTATAAAGACCCGCCGTTCGGTCTGGACTTTAGGTTGACAATAATAATAATAATAATAATAATAATAATAATAATAATAATAATAATAATAAAATGCCGACAAGGAAGTATCACTCACTGATGTCGCAATACCACGGGACACTAGAGTAGATGAGAAAGAAAGGGAAAAAACTGATAAGTATCAAGACCTGAAAATCGAAACAAGAAGGATATGGAATATGCCAGTGGAAATTGTACCCATAATCATAGGAACACTAGGCACGATCCCAAGATCCCTGAAAAAGAATCTGGAAAAGCTAGATGCCTTAGTAGCTCCAGGACTCATGCAGAAAAGTGTGCTACTAGAAACAGCGCACATAGTGAGAAAAGTGATGGACTCCTATTGAGGCAGGATGCAACCCGGAACCCCACACTATAAAAACCACCGAGTCGAATAGGATGATTGTGATAGACCAAAAAAAAAAAAAATGCCTATTGCTTTAATCAACGGGGAGAGAGAGAGAATATATAAGAACCTGTAAAATGAAACTTTACATAAGTATGAAGCTAGAACAGGGTTGATTACGTTTATCATTACAATAATTCAAAAACATCATCGAACAACATAATAGAAAACTTGAATTTGAGTTATCAATATTTCAACTATCACACTTATATATTCTTAACAAATTCCTGAGCTTCTGATGCTAAGCGCACATGCCAGATATGTCACTACAAACATTCCCAAATATGCACTATACAAGGGTGGTGTCGCTTTAAAGTCAATCATTCTTGCGTTAATCTGAACAAAGCCGTTTTCAAGTAATCTTCAACAACTAGGAAGAAGGTACTTTGTACCTACTTAACGGAAGATGAGCGTTTCTTTAAAATTGAGGACATTCTATAAGATAATGAATATGGATGATTTAAGACTCGGCATCACGTAAACTGAACTTCGCTGGTAGAGGCTGCGGAAAGGTCAATGACCAGTTCAACATTCCAATTATTATGTTTATGAATATATTAATTAAGTTGCATGATCTTATATAACTGAATTGGCATTGTCTTAAAAGACCTCTTTTTCTTCAGTTTATCACTAGTTGGGGTAGCTGGTTTTAATGAGCCTTTTTAAATGTTTCTAACACTCACTGAATGTCTCATTTCATAATTTTTATTGGCAGATGTTTTACGGACGGAAGCCCCCTCTTGACTCCAACCCTCCCTATCTATCCAGGCTTGGAAAACACTGGCTTTGTGAGCAAAATATTAATTTATTGAACAGATATCATTATGAAGTAGCCAAAATCAAACAAAACGACATTTTCTCAAAAAAAAAAAAAAATTATATATATATGTACACACACACACACACACACACACACACACACACATATATATATATATATATATATATATATATATATATATATATATATATATATATATATATATAATATATAATATATATAAAATAATCATAACGAAGATATTTATTGCAAAGATCAGAGTCCCAACAACTGATAGTGTGAATTTTGGAGTAAGTAAAATAATATAAAACCTTATTATATTTTACATACATCCTTTTAAAGGAACTGAGACGCTGGATTCATGTATTACCCTTCACTCAAACTCTCATGTTCCCAATCTTGGTTTTGTGCAATCACCACCGCACCCGTAACGGTAAGACAAACGCAATCTTGGAAATGGACCCCCTTTCCCGGCCCTCCCTCTCATTAGGGATGGTCGCGTGCCGGGATCTTTATACATCAGAACCAGTCTACCACAAAAAGATAATGAGGCAGATAATTAAAGCCGATCAGTATCAATTATTGAACCATTTTCTACAGAATAAATAAAATGGATGAAGGAGGAAATAAATTAGACGTCAGCACCGGGCCCAAAAGGTGTGACACCAACAGACGATCAATGAGGAGGAAATCAAGAGATTCTATGAACTTGTCTGTGGATCCAAGATCTGTACAGCTGAAGAAGCTAAAGGAAGGACCACACTGCTGCTGAAAAGTTGACGGCCCACAACAACTCTTCCACAAAGCCATCAGTGAAACACCAGCGCGTAATCCACTCCAGTGTCATCCCTCTTTGGTATCTGGGATACCTGTTGTACTAAAAAAAAAAAAAAAAAAAAAAAATCCGTACATGAAATAGCACCAGTAAGGAAATGTATCTGTAACGTTGATCTATCCAGTCGTTCGATTACTCATCCCTTCTCAGTTCTGACAAATGAAATAAGGACTGAAATTTTGAACTGTATATGACGCTTTTGGGCATTACATTTGCACATATTACATGAACGCCAGGGATCCAAAGCAAAATTTTTTCGGTATATTGTAAGCCTTTTTACATAATTCCCTATAAAAGGGCAGAAGCACTAACAGCAGAGTCACAGACATAGCTATCTAAATGAATTCAACATCGCTTTTCTCTAAGTTTAACTTAAGAATCACTAACGAAGGTAATGAGGAAAGCGATGATTTCTACCACAAGCCACAAAAAATTACTCGACAGCCGACATCGACAGAACTTTCAAAAATCACGCACAGCAAACGAACAGGTTTATGTTACTGCCTATAGCGTATATCTCAAAGCGAGTTGATGAAGTCGAAACCTTTACAATGCTCTTTCGTGAGAGACGAACGTAAACTCTACGGAAAGGTCATACCCGGTTTCACTTAGCCCGTATTAACTTGACATGTTCCGAGCCTGCCTACTCACATTGCGGCCAACGCACTGCTCATATAAAGTTCATAATAACCTGTCACGAGACGGCCAGTAGCATAAAACAGATAAATAAAGAAGAATAAACGAGTAAAGTAAAGAAGACAGAAGTTGAAGCTTCGCAGCAAATTCGCTCTGGGATTAAAAAAATACGTACCGTAACCAGTGTATGCAAGTTTGCAGCTTATTACTGCCACGCAATACGTTAGCCGATTATCGGTCAAACAGACTTCATAATCATAAATGAAAATTAGATCAAGTGCATCCAGTCTTCCTCCTATGATTTTTCATTTCGTCTCCCTTGACAACACCGGGAACAGCCAATTCCTCTTCCAAATAATTAATATGACAGACGAATTTCATTCCATTTTATTTACAATGGTCAGAATAAATCCAACGACTATTCAATACTCACCTGACTATATAAATAGCTAGAAATGAGTTATTCATAAATAATCTATTAACTTCCTCATTAGGTAATCCCCTCCTTCAATAGTTAGTGACGAGTTTTGATCAAAATTTCGCTCTTATATACGAGTATAAGTGCGGCCCAGTTCGACAATTTTCTCAGAAAATGTTGCCTTTCGAGTAATGTGCGTTTCCCTGTTCTTGCTGATTTGAAAGAGCTATCTTCAGCTTGTAAAGAATAACTGGGAAAGCCATGTAACATGGAAATATGAATTAATGTTAGTGAAACCAGTAAGCAAGAAATCACACACCAAAACTGAGGAGAAGTTAGGTATGACATGATAGGTGTATCAATCCAATGGAATCATGTCCTACAAGCATACAGTTTGATGGCTCTTTTCAATTTCATAAAAACCTAAAGAATACTGGGACTAACCATTTACCATGATATATTATAGGAAACTTTACTTAAATATTTCTGTTAAACTTTCCATTTTAACTTCTATAATGCATGTCTTATTCTAAAAACCATTATTAAAATTCTCAATTCCGATATGGCTAATAACTGCCTTGAGGAAATGAGACTAGGATGCTTCCCACTTTAACATCTACGAATAATCAAAACACTAGATATAATTTGAGAGTCAAGGTTTTGCTGCTATGAACAAAACCTTGCATTGTAAATGGCGCTAACAAACTTTTCCATGCAAGGAGCGCTGCATCTTGATAGTTGGTATCACTTACAACCTAACAGTGAAGAAATCTAGTGAAACTCTTTATATGTACACACCATTATCAAAAGTCGGACTGTAGACAGATCTGGTACACTCCTAGCTGTAAATGATGATCACACCACACACTGTCAATAACAATAACTAACCACCCCACATCATATGCAAACCTAACCATACATTTGTACGGGACATAACTAATCTTAAGAGGGTAAACACCTCGCTGTACGTGTATTTTCATAAACTTTTCCCAGTGAAGAGCGTCACGTTTTAAATGGGGTAAACCAGGTTTCTACCGTAAAGTTCAATATTAAACCGGTCGTTGCAAATGGCCGCGGTAAACTGCTACCTGTAAAAACACGACTATACTCCACCTGTAAATCCAACGAAGGAATTTCTCTATACAACGCACTAACAAACTTCCCGATAATTTTGCCGCTCTAGGGAGTGATAATGAAACTCGCACTGTACACAGCACTCGCTAAATTCTCACTATGAAAGACAATACTGAATATGTTATAAATGATTCTTGTACGCGCAGCACAGTATCCAATATATAGTGTGAATATATTTAACACTGTGAATGACACACACACACTGGCTCTGTAAGGCAATTCCAAACTTTATTTTTACTGACCTAATTAAACTTCCTAATAGAGCGTACCTCTGAAATCATTAAAGCAAAGGTTCAATATGAACATAACTGTCAAAGGTCTCGATTATCTCAATCTATCTTGTTCTACCACACTCTCATTACAATGGTCCTATTTGACCTATCATAATGTAATCTACAATCTCTGAAGTACTAATTGCAGTAAATGCCACAAATGACCTTTCACTAGACTGCATCATTAACCTGGCAGTACAAATGTCTGCTAAAGGCAAACATTTCTTATTGCAACCACTGCAATAATGTCGCATCTGTAGCAAAACAATACAGCAGGCATTAAACTTTAGCCAGAACATCAGAGAGAGAGAGAGAGAGAGAGAGAGAGAGAGAGAGAGAGAGAGAGAGAGAGAGAGAGAGAGAGAGAGAGAGAGAATGGAAAGGGGGAAATATGATTTCTTCGCCATTTTTTCGAAAGAGATCTAGGTTTTGGAGCGGAATCCCCACGAAATTCAAAACCACCTGGAGTGCCACTAAATTTCTGAGAGAGAGGAAGCCCGTTTCTTTTCGGTGATTGTAACCGATATTCAGGAGTTCCCCTCGCACTCCATTCCAAGTCTCGCCTCTCCCGCAGACAAGGGTTGGTGGATTCAACTTTCAGCACATTTTCATTTTCTGGTTTATAACCGACACTTTTAAAAATGGTGGAAAATATGCTAATGACACTCTCTCTCTCTCTCGTGTGTATATATATATATATATATATATATATATATATATATATATATATATATATATATATATATATATATATATAATATATATATAATGTACACACACATACACACACAAACACTCACACATATATATGTGTGTGTGCGCGTGTGATGTCAAATTTTACATGTACATAAATAAATCATGTATTCCTGAGAAAAATACGATCTCTATCCCTAACTTCTTTGTAATAAAATCGATGTGAATAAAATTACTAATTATATTCGGTTCTAAAATAAAATTTGCAACTTTTGAAATAAGCACTGCGTCAAAATATATGAAAACCTGTAATCTTCACTACCACAAAATTTCCGTCAAAATATACAATAATGAAATAACATAATAAGAGAAAAGGTGGCAGACGATGTTGGCTGATATATCTCCATAACAAATCAAAAGTTTTTTCTTTGAATTTTTACTTCAAAACGAGGTACAAATTAGACATATGATTACAGCGTGTAATATGCAAACTATAATAACAGTTTTCCTTGAAAAAGATAAGAACCAATCGCAATGAGATAAGATTAATTACTAAAATGAGCGGAATTTTTCTCATCTGTGAGCAACTTTGAAACAAGTCCAAATAAGGCTTAAAGTATTATTACGTCTCTTGCTATACGACCCCAGTTTCTAACGCCTACATGGAATTTTAACATGTCAAATCTAGTAAGTTTATTTGAGACTTTATATGGTTTACTACATTTCTTAACAAGTCTACATATCTCTTCAATAAATCCAAGTGGCTTATCAAGTCCATCCAATGATATATACTGATTCACGAACAATTGTGCCAACTACGAGAGACATAAGAACTGACATTGTATAAATCTTTGCCCGCCTATCCGCTCCTCTACAGAATGATTTCCTTTTAAAATATGAATTTTATAATCTATATTATACACTGAATAAAAGTAAAAAGTTGTTCCTCTGAGAAAAAATTATTTACCATTGGGTAAAAGAATAAAATGTTACCAGAAAAACAAGCTCGTAAATAGCAAAGATTAGGTATAGTACAGAAAAGGTATTTCGACTGGAAAAAATCTGAGGCAATACTTCTCACAGAAAACAACTTTATTATGAATACTTCATAATCGACTATATACTAGGCTCTCTCTCTCTCTCTCTCTCTCTCTCTCTCTCTCTCTCTCTCTCTCTCTCTCTCTCTCTCTCTCTCTCAGACACAAAAACACAAAAGTTTCCTATATTGACCTTAAGAGCTTCAAAAAAATTTACTCAAATCCAGCGTCTAATTATACCCCCTACACGCATACCTGATCGGGAACCGCATGACGTGGCAAATGTGGAATATGCTGTAAAGAACTGTGGCTTGAAAGCAATAAAATAACTATAAGATCTATATAAAGCAAAGATTTTTTATCCAGATATTATTGACAAGACGATAAATAGGTCAATATGACGTGCATATTTACCAAAATAAAAATACTTGGGATGACCAAAACAATAAGACTAAGTTCTAAAACTTAATCATTTTATTATTATTATTATTATTATTATTATTATTATTATTATTATTATTATTATTATTATTATTAAGTCCAGTAAAAGATACGATGGCCTCGCTCCTCCCTTCTTCCAGACTTTTCAGACAACAAAATCTGCAGAGAAAATCTAAGGAAATCTCAACACATTTTTCACATATGGCAAAAACATTAATAATATAAAATAATAATTTGTCCATCGTCTGTAATAAAAAAATCCGAGTTTATCTTTCTTGGCTGTCGGCCCCGGGTGGGGGAGGAGTAGGAAGGGGATCGGAATGTTAGGGGAGACATGATGGGCAGCGCCGGGTTCCAGCGGAGCGTAGCGCACACCATCAAGCTCGTAATAATAATAATAATAATAATAATAATCCTTTTGTGTATTACATCTTGAAATAATTTGAAAAATACACTTATAATCCTTAGGCTTTAGGAGGACTACTGCCCTTCTCGTCAGTTTCATTCTCTTTGACGGCAACAGCAATAGAGCACGATTTACTTCACAAGAAAACTGTTTTATTTATCATTGACGCTACAACCCATGTTATCATTATTCATTCAGGTTCCTAAGTAAGGCCGAGTACAAATCTGGTAAACATGCGATTATTATAATGATGATCCCACCGATATCCTGAGACTTTATGAGGAGCTTAAAGAACAAACCCACAAAATTAAAAAAAAAGTTAAGTATACCTTAGTTTAACCTGACCACTGAGCTGATTAACAGCTCTCCTAGGGCTGGCCCGAAGGATCAGATTTCATTTTACGTGGCTAAGAACCAATTGGTTACCTAGCAACAAGACCTACAGCTTACTGAGGAATCCGAACCACATTACAACAAGAAATGAATTTCTCGTCACCAAATAAATTCGTCTAATTCTTCATTGGCCGGTCGGAGACTCGAACGTGGGCCAGCAAAGTGCTAGCCAAGAACGGTACCGACCTTGCCAACGAGGAACTAGAACAAACCCACAATATATATAGATATATATATACATTTATAAATATATATATATACAGTATATATATAATATATATATATATATATATATATATATATATATATATATATATATATATATATATATATATATATATATATATATATATATATATATATAGAATCTACTGGTCACATTCACTAGATATTTGTTTGCCGCAATGAAGTAACAAAAACCTGAGATTTCATCACGGCTTGAAACATACACAGATATATATATATATATATATATATATATATATATATATATATATATATATATATATATATATATATATATATATATATATATATATATATATATATATATACTATATAGATATACTATAATTTCATGAATGTGTATTATACACGAGACCAAACGATCTCTCTCTCTCTCGGTTCTGCTTTCCTGATTTCTATAAACTTTACTCTCTTAATATCTAACATTTCTCTTCCCCCTTACAGTTTTGTAACACTACATGAAAAGCGTTAAAAAAATCATCTCGAAATCACTTTGTCACAGTAAATTAATTTTGTTTCTTTCACTTATTAAACTGTTTCTTTAAAAATTAATATCGTGCTGTTTCTTTGTTTATTAATATCCACTTTCTTTAAAGCCACTTATTAATATCGTTCTGTTTCTTTAAAGCCACTTACGATGCTACTAGCAATCCTTCACGGCTCAACTATTTAAGAGCTAAAAAGAAAAAACCAGGAACGAGTGAACGCAGGTAATCTTCACCGCAGTAACAGACAATGAACTCGACCAACAGAGCCGATGAGTACCATAAAAGCTCTTTTGATCGAGTCACATGAACCATCGGTGGCTGGAGTCCTTAACAACATCTTGTTCAAGGCCTACGGAAGAAGGTTTACTAATTGACTACTTGGATAATCACTTTTAGAATGGAGTCACAACCCATAAAATTAAAAAGGTTAGTGAAAGGAATGATCTACGTGAGGACAAGTTTTGACAATGACGCGCGACTCAAAAAATAAGTTTTACTCAAGCATAAAATTACATGCGATTAAACGATACTAATAAAATATATATTTTTTAACTTTTGGTAATTTTCATCGTAGATTTTTACTCTTACTGACACCATTTTTTAACATTAGTGTACACAGAAATAGCGAAACTTGGCTCACGTTCGATAAATAGGTATACATGGGAAAATTTCAAAAGGCGATTGATTAACAGTTCTTCGCAGTAATAACACAAGAACGGAAAGGAAACTCGGGTTGATCTCCACACTGAAACCTGCAGGTTCGGGAGACTTTCATTATCGTGACAAGGTTCATATTAGTCATTAATATTCACCGATGACTTGAAAACATCCCAAATTCAATCATATAGGAATAATGTCTTATTGTAATTCATAAGCTCAATCACATACAACTGAAAGAGAAGAAAAATAATACAAAACACGAGAGAGAGAGAGAGAGAGAGAGAGAGAGAGAGAGAGAGAGAGAGAGAGAGAGAGCGATATATACATATGCAGGTGCGTCGCCCCCATATCATCTTCGCCTCACACGCATTTACATGTAAGCGATCTCTCTCAGGCCAAAAAGGGGTGCCTGAGGCGCGATAATCATCCGGGGCGTACGTGACAACTTACCGGATGGGGGTCTTCAATATTAACCAAGAGGGATATTAAAGATGTGATAAGCCAGCGCAAGTGTATTGGAAGAGGCCAGAGAAGGTTATAGTTATCTCCAAATGGGGGAATTAAGGTTTCTAAAGAGACATGGATATTACGAGAAAGGGGGAGGGAGAATGAAGGGACCTCCCCAGGGGGGAGGGGGGGGAAGCGCCCCTCCTGAAAGCTTTTAGTGGTTGTGTGTTGGGGAGCCCTCCCAACAGGTCATACGATCTTCCCAGAGGCGCCGTCGTCGACTAAAGTGCCTCGAAATCGCTTCTTGAGCATTATTAGATTGAAGATGTTGAGGGGGGAGAAGACTTTGCCATGAAATAAGATTTCAGCGAGAGAGAGAGAGAGAGAGAGAGAGAGAGAGAGAGAGAGAGAGAGAGAGAGAGAGAATTAAGTGTCTACTTATTGGCGCTCTATGTTAATTACCTTAATGAGGTCGATAACCACGACAGGCTATTTTACATAATTTCTGACAGTAAGAGAAGACAACGTGGAAGCTGAAGAAGGACCCTGATTTACTGACAGAGTTGACAGTAGTATATGAAGTCCTTTTACTTTTTTGGCAATATGAAACGAGTGTCTATTCTTGACCATAGTTTCTCGTTGGGCGAGCGGGTTTCGTTCTCAGCTACCACTCTGTTGGTCGCGAGTTCGAATCTCCGACCGGCCAATGAAGAATAAGAGGAATTTGTTTCTGGCGATAGAAATTCATTTCTCGCTATAATGTGGTTCGGATTCCACAATAAGCTGTAAGTCCCGTTGCTAGGTAACCAACTGGTTCTTAGCCACGTAAAATAAGTCTAATCCTTCGGGCCAGCCCTAGGAGAGCTGTTAATCAGCTCAGTGGTCTGGTTAAGCTAAGATATACTTAACTTTTTTCTCTTGACCACATACAAAATAGAAACTAAAACCGAAAAAAGATTCTAGGCTAAGAACTAACCGGATCCCTAAGCTTTATTAATATGTATTACATTTCAAATTGCCAAAAAGTAAACGGACTTCACATACTACTGTCAACTCTGTCAGTAAATCAAGATCCTTCTTCAACTTCCATATTGTCTTCTCTTACTGTTAAAAATTATGTAAAATAGCCTGTCGTGGTTATCGACTTCATTAAGGTCATTATATATATATATATATATATATATATATATATATATATATATATATATATATATATATATATATATATATATATATATATATATATATATATATATATATATATATATATATGCACACATATTTTAAAGGGGTATATATATATTTTTAAAGTAGGGCAGAGCCCTCTGGTTTTGATGAGGGTAGTCACATTCCTTATTCTGGTAGCTGGTAGCAACGGTTAGGTCAGGAATTTACGGTGCAGTGGTAGTGAATTCAAGCCCCTCTAATGTTTGATAAATCTGGCTAGTAACACGACCTTACCGGCCTTTTGTGTCACCAGCATCCACTGTCTGGTTGCCCTTTGTACTAGCCTGGGTTTTGAGGGGGGGGGGGGGCCTTACACACGGAGTGACGTTTAAATGATTGAGTAAGCTGACGCTGCTATCCATTCACAACTGGTTGACAAGTGGGCAGCAGCCTGGGTATGAACCACAGACCCTGCAATCTCAAGCAAAGTCCTCTGCTACTGGGATATGGTACCCTGTACACACCCTTCTCTCTAATTACGATACTGCACCATAATCTTTTACTTTCCTACTCTCATGATTATATCCACATACAATCCCTGCTCGCTCTAGGATCCCCGATAGCATTTTTCCTACCTCTCACTTACTTTTTCCACTTGTGTGCATTTATTTCTATCCCATTTTTCATCAACTGTACATTATTTGAGGAAAGACTTATGATACGGTGGTGAAACAATACGTAAATGGTAGGAGGGAGGAGAAGAGCGAGACCTAGAAAGCCCTGATACGTAGGGTTGAAGAGGTATTAAAAATTAGCTTCTAATAACCTAGAAGCGCGAGACTGAGTAGAAGTTAGCGATGAATGCTGCTCTGTTTGTATGGAAGTAGGTACGAATCGCTGCCGATGAGCCTTTTGTGCTTTTGAAGAGGAACTGTTGTTGGGCTCGTAGGGAGAAACCCATCCGTCATTTATGGGAAATATCCTCCCAAGAGGGATCCACGGCTTGAAACAGTGCCCTTTTTATTCATTCAGCAAAAGTGCCCAATTAGTTTATACTTGATTCCATTGTGAATACAAAGATATTACAAAGATATTGCAGTTTTTTTTTTTTAAATCCGAAGTTACCTTCAATATGTGAAGAAAATATGAGAAATATGATATAAACACTTTCAAACTGGGCCTCACTACAAATTGTACCGAGTATGATTTTTTGTTTCTTACGAGCTTTTTTGGAAATATGTATACTTACTATATTCAAATATGAATGTAATAATGTCTCTCTTCACGTACCTGTTTTTACACACACACACACACACACACACACACACACACACACACACACACATATATATATATATATATATATATATATATATATATATATATATATATATATATATATATATATATATATATATATATATAACATATATATGTATATGTGTATATATAACAAAACACGTATTCTTATACTAATATATTCAGCCCAAGGTTAGACGTTCTCATCACTGGCGCCTATATAACTACGCTGAAGGAAGACACCTTAGTTCGAACTCCAAGACCTGCCGTCTCCGACCTCTCTTGTATCACCTTCATTTTAATTTATACGTATATATATATATATATATATATATATATATATATATATATATATATATATATATATATATATATATAATGTGCGTGTATATTTCTTTGGCGCTAACGAAAGCGAAGAAGCAAAAGAGTGAACACGATAAGATCAGGTCCGAAGGTCTGGGTGGGACACGAGTGGCAAGGACAAGGCTGTTTATATCTACTGAAGATGGCGCCCGTCCGGTTCTCATTCATGGTAAAGAGATGTCCCCTCCTGCTCCGCGTCTAACTCCCACCTCCAAGAAGGGAGTAAAAAAAAATTGCGCTCTGCCTCCCCATTTTTTT
Organism: Macrobrachium rosenbergii; assembly: GCF_040412425.1. NCBI lineage: Eukaryota > Metazoa > Arthropoda > Malacostraca > Decapoda > Palaemonidae > Macrobrachium > Macrobrachium rosenbergii. Next base: position 3,850,738 of record NC_089760.1, on the reverse strand, counting down.
TTTCCTTTCTGCGGATGTTATCTCCCAATGCAATCTCCCCATGACGATCTCGGATGCTTCTCTTATCTACTGGAATGGCGGCCATCGGCTATATCTATCTGGGCCGAAATGTCTATCCAATCTTATTTTCCAATTCTGCTTCTCAGGTCTCTGAAGTCCATTTTCTGAATAGGTATTGCTTTCGCGATAACCCTGTCAAGAATTCTTTCCTTCTATTTCCTGCACAACGGATTGCTCCCTAAAACCTCCAGTGCAACTGGCACTAAAAAATAAGAATATAACAAATACTTGCTTTCACCTTATCTAAAACTATGGTGCGCGAATGAACTTGGTCCTTAAACACTAAAATACTAATATCGCAGACGACTACCATGTTATTACTTTCAGGTTTAACTTTTGTGAATTTCAGATGATTTCTCTATAAGAGTTTTTTTTACCTCCCTTGTAATAATGTTAGCATCAAGTTCTTAACCTTTATCGTTCCCTTGCAGGTTACATGGAAAATTGTTCGTTATAACCTTATCTAACGGAACAGGGGATGCTTATTCATAAAGAACTAGAGAGAACATACCAAAAACTGAAGTAATGTATATATTGATGGCAAACAACCGTCACTGTCATAAATGCTCTGAAAGGAGAAGAAGGATCGTCATTTACAGGCAAACCGCAAACAAACATACGTAAAAGCAAAGATATACATACATACACACAAACATATACATATGTGTATACCTTTTCCTCTTAAAAGGGGTTCAGTCCCCTTGCCTAGAAAACTGCGATGACATCAGCCTTCTCATACAATTACAAAGAAGTCTCACCAGAAGAGCATCGAACCCAGGTACTCATACACACACACACACACACACACACACACACACAGCAATTTTCCTCTACCTTGTACGCAACCACTCGCTTCCTTTCCAGTGACTCGTTTGCTCTATCTACACAAATCTTTTAAGTCTTCCTCTCCTCCACCCACCCATACTTCCGAACTGTACACTTTTCAGCAACCTATTGTTCTGTATTCTTTCTATATGAATGAATCATTCTTAAAATACTCTGATTCTGTCTTCCACCTACATCAACCGGTCTCCTATTTCTCGCCCCGTCAATTTCTTATTCCCCATATTCTATGGAAATAATTCTTTTATTCATATTCAAAATCCACTTACCCTAGGGAAAACTGGTTTGACAATCCCTTCATACATTCAAGCCTTGTGTTCCAAACCTCTTCTCTTAGCCTACCATCGTCAGATATACTTGCTAGTAATCACTCATATGAACACTAGGCAGGCTGCTGCATCAAACAGTGTGACTTTGCTGGCGTCAGGCTTAATACTCCGTTTGCTTCGTGTTATCTTGGCTACAACTAAAATGTGAAATAACTTGCCTAGTGCAGCTGTGAAATCTTCTGAATTACAAATATTTAAACGAAGAGCAATTTCATTCCTGCTCTCTGCTGAAGTCTCCCGAATTTCAGGTCTATCGGTTTTATTTTCGATTTCCTCATACTTATTTATTTATTTATTTATTTATCACCTTTTCTTATAAGTTGTTTTTCTCTCTCTGCAGGCTCATTTCCTTCCGGGCCCTCTTGGGTTTATAGTCTGTTAAATCTGTCCATAAGTTTTTTACCTGAAGCTTTAAAGAAAGAAAAGAAAAAATCTACTGTTTCTGTTCTTTCACCAGCAATTTTAATATTCCATCTGCCCATCTTTCTGGTTCCAATGTCCCATCTTAACCTTACTAGTGTTCACATCTCTCTCAAACATTTATAAACCAGTTTCAGCAATTCCATTTCCCCCAATCAACACTGCGTCACCTGCAAACATCAGCAATTTCATTATCTGCAATCAACACTTTGTCATCTTCAAACATCAGCATTTCCCCACTCCATTCACTACCCCTTTTTTTTTATCCAACTATTTTGCACCTACTGAAATATACGGGGAAATGAAATGCTGTTCTCAATTTTCCAAAGTTGTTCAATTTTGTATTTTTTCCTGTTGGGAACGAACCTTTAGGGCAGCCTGAAAATTAATAGGTCACCCTCAAGTGGAAAAGTGACAGGTTGGAGGTTGTTTTGGCCACCTGGAATTTCATTTTATTTTATTATTTTATTATTATTATTATTATTATTATTATTATTATTATTATTATTATTATTATTCACAAGATTTATCTTATTCATATGGAACAAACTCACAGGGGTCACAGACTTGAAATTCAAGTTTTCAAAGAATGTGGTATTTATCTAGAAGTAGTAACAGAAGGTAATAGGAAATACATAAAGAGGATATCGGTTATTAGAAAAGAAAAAAATAAATTACCAAATTTATGAATAAACAGATAAAATGCAAGTAAATCATTAAAATAAAAGGAGAATTGTTTTCAGGTAGTCATGCGCTGCACCTCCGCTTGAGCTTATGGGGTTCTGGTTGCACAACAGCCTCTGGTAGACTGTTCCGCAGTCCAACGGTGTGAGGAACAAAGGACCTCTGGAACTGAGAAGTTCGACAACGAGACATATTCACTGCATATTGGTGCTGCTGTTCAGCAAATTTGGTTTCCCTCCACAGGAAAAGAGAATCAGGGTCAATTGTGAGTGTGAAAGATCTGTTAAAATACAACTTATGAAAAACTGACAAATAACAGACCATCTGTCGTTGGTCCAAGCCATAAATGCTAACGTTAAGGAACAGAAACCTACCACCACGAATCACTATATCCAGCGGAGATAAATCTCTGGCAGAAGCAGACCCACACCGGAGAATTGTATTCTAGTAAAGGAAGGACAAATGACCTAAAACAGGTTGCAATGTTTTTATCACTGTTATACATGTATTAGGCCTTCCGTGTGGCATTTGCTGGCACTGCCATTAGATGCTTCTCAACAGTAAGATTTGAGTCAAAAGTTACATCATTTATATCTTCAGCTTCAGATTCATCAGCAGAGTCCCATCTCCCTCACTTGACTTTGGGGGGCAATTTGGTCAGGCGAACTAGACTGTGTTTCGGCTCCACTGAGAGGAGATCCAACCTCCATCCTTACCTGGTTGCACTCTGTGACATCTGCAGCGCCTGCAGTTAACTCTGCCTTTTCGGGTCAAGGCCCGAGTATTTTGAAGCACGCTCCTTTGCCCAGTATCCTGTACTACGCTGCGGCGTTGGGGCCTGCCTTAAGCCCCCTTTCTGCGAGCAGTGCTGTGGGTGGGTTCACCTTCTGCCCGCTTGAGAGTGCTTTTGCTGGATTCTCCTGGCGTCGTCAGGAGGCCTTTTGAGGCCGGAGAAGGGTGAGAATAATTCATTTCAATCTCCGCCCTTTATTACAATTATCATCATCATCACATATGGATTATTCATTTTCTGCGGGATCCTCATCGTTTCGTCGCCCCTTCCCCCCCGCATGTTGTGTAAACCCGCCCCCCCCCCACAATAAAGGGCAGCTCTATTTAGCTGCGCAAAATATCCGGTATATTATATATATCTATATTTAACGGTGAAGGTTTCATTGTAAATTGTATTATATTAATTACTGAATTCGTATATTAGTGTTAAGGGTATTTGTTAATATTTTCGTCTTTGGGTAAGTGTTAATTTCTACCTTCTACTAGTCCTTTCCCTAGTGCTCTATTTTATGAATGTTAGCTGAGAGAATTAAGATAATGCGTGTGCTTTACAGGTGCATGTGAATTTTCTAGGTCCTAGAGGAGTTTCTTCTGGGGACATTTTTTGTATTACTATGATTCTTTTTGTGACAATAAATTAATTGTTAAAATTGTTCTTAGTTTTCTTATCCCTCTCTTGAGTGTATCTTCTTGCCAGAGTCTGTGTTTTGTCTTAAATCTTTTTCTGTTGCTGGCAACTGATTTAGAGAGATAGATGCTGTTGAATCTAATTAATTATTTGTCACGCTCCATGTCACGACTGAGACTAAAGGAAGTTTCATTTTAGTATGCATCGGCATACTAAATAATCTTGTTTTCCAAGGCAACAACCATATCACTTGCATACACTGCAAATATCAGCGGACCAAGAACACTACTCTGAGGAACTCCACACACAACAGGACTTGGTTCGCTAAACATCAATCATTCTATTCTTAGGCTCACACTTTCATGTCGTTTTCTGACAGCCAGATAAGGAAAAAGCGGCTTAAGATATCTAGCCATTGGTCATTCAGGATGACAGAAAATGCGAGAGATTAGGAGTGGTATATTCATGGCAGTCTAGCCAGAGGTCACCCAGGCACCTCGCAGTTAAGAGGGAAAAGGTGGGCGATTTTCGAAAGACAGCTGAGAACGGGAAGACGGATAACAGCAAGTCGATCCATGTCGCTCTACTGCGACTTCTGATCCACGTGCGCTGTTATTATTCCTTAACATATTTAACAAATAACAGAATGTAGAAATCAATGCACAGTCGATTAATAACAGGAAAATGTGATTGCACTTCATGAATTATGCACATTATTTGTTTTGCTAAGCAAGATTCGACAATTCTATTAACACAATAAGGGAAAGTTAATTATGCTTTTACGAGGGGAAGGACACTGCGCTGTCACGTCACAACAGACTTGGAGGAGGGTGCGTAGATGAAGTCTTCCTCATAAAATATTTATACGAGAAGTTGGAAAATAACAAGAAAAGCCGTACATGCACAGATCTACAGAACGCCGAAGACAGAATCAGTAAAATACGTAACGTTGAGGGGGTTGCGACTGTACGGCATCAAGAAGTTCATATTAAAATAGGTAGGCAGTAGAGTGACTAATTTGGTGTAAAAGTGAGCGTGGGACAAGGCTGTGTTATTCCTCCAATGCTGATTAATATCTGTAATTGAGCTTTTCAGTGGAGAAACATGCCAGGTGCCATTTTTAATATATAATGAATTAAATTAAAAAGTACTTTGACCCAGGATGGCGCTTGGCATGTTTCTCGACTGATAGCCTCAATTAATGATGGTGGATAAGAAATTCGATGTAAGTTCAAAGCTCCTGGATAAGAAATATGTAGAAGTAGTAGGAAAGTTAGAAAGTAGAAAATTTAGCACATATAAAGAAAATACTAGAGTTTTTTAGAGGGTTTGGTGACGTGGAAAGAATGCCGCAAAGGAAAATAATGGAAGGCCTACAAAGCGCCGGATATAATGAAAAGGAAAGAGGTACTGGAAAGGAAACGTTTTAATATCTAGAAGGCATGAGAGTGCATGCAAGATGGGGGTGTATGGCACAAGTATGTGTACAGGAGTTCGATGGCTTGCAAAAGAACCTTGTGAATCGCGGATGAACCCCTTATGTGGAGAACTTCCACCGATTCATTTCATTTACCTCCACACAAGGTTCTTTCCTTTTCATTATATCCGGCACTTTGTGGCCTCCCATTATTTTTTCTTTATTCTTTCCACGTATATATATATATATATATATATATATATATATATATATATATATATATATATATATATATATATATATATACATATACATATATATACACACATATATATACATATATACGTGTTCCAACACGTGTACTACTTGAGTGTTACAGAAAAAGCCAGCGAAAAATACATCAGGATATACATTTTTTCTACACTACACATTACTCCTTTGGACATTCCCTTCAGCACACACACACACACACAAGAGGACTATCCGTTTTCGTACGTTTTGTATGAAATGGGATCTCACTATGAGCCAGACTTGAACCCGTAACACCAACCCGGAGTTCATCATGGTCACAGGAAGATACACGAGTACATTCAAGTTACGCATTATTATCAAAATTCCACACACCGGCCAAATTTTTATTTTTGAGAAATTACTTTAGAATCATCGAAACAGGACTTAAATAATTAAAGGTTTTTTTTTATTAATTACCTGGGTGTCAGTCTTTTCCAAACCTGCTTGCACCTCACGAACTCTCAAACATAAAGGTATGCAAACTGCATCCTCAGTATTTATTCATTTTTTTTTATGAAATAAAAGAGCTTTACTGAGCAAGAAAGAAAAAGAGCCAAGCAAACATAGAAAATTAAATTCTATAATAAAGTGTGAGAAGCCCCAATTTTTTTTTTTTTTTTTTTTTTTTTTTTGCAAATCACCTATCTGCACTAACACTGTCTTCTTATTTTAATATTACGGGGAAACTGTTTGAAAGAGTGTCTTACTTTTACTGCAGGGGAACCATTGGTTTACCACTCGGTTTCGTCTTAAAATAGAAGTGAAAGATAAGTAACTTGAGGACTGAAGGTAATATCTTAGGTTTTCCAAGGTAGCAAGTAGCCGGCTTACGACTCACCCAAAGAGCTATTGGATAAAAGACACCCAAGAAAGTAAAATCCCTATTTAATCTAAACAGCTTAGTACTGGCTTTAGTGGTCTGAATATTTTTCCTCTTGTTTTTAAATGACTTTTATAGTACTTCTCCTAAAGCAACTTTATCTACGGATGGATCATAATCAGTCAATCAATCAGCAATACATCTGGTCAAAATTTCATAAGTAAACTTGGCGAGAAAATAATGCAAGATTAAAGGACGTATTCGGAAATGTTTCCGTTTTAAACTGAGAACCTGCGCTGCACTAATTCACGTTATTCAAAGGCTAAGCCAAAATGTACTCCGGCCACTTAAATAATTATATGGACCTTAGCAGACAATATACAAGGAAGGCGATATAACAGTCTCATCCGCTCCATCAAGTAACCTAGGTTAATGGAACCAGTGGCCATCATACCTTACCGTCAAGTGCCATACCTCATATAAGCAGCTTCCTCCGACCGTCTGGGAACCCTTAAGAGCTGCCCGTTGGGCAGAGCCATAACGATAACATTAATGCTAAGGATAATCCAATAGCCATTACCGACATTTAAGAAGATGATCTGAACTGACCAAGTATTCGTTTTAGTATTGAAAAGGGGCAGTCACGTTATTGTTATTTCTAATTCTTTCCTTTTTCTTAACGCTTATTCTATTACTTCTCCTTGCTGAGAATGGGTTGTGCAGCGGAAATAAAAACTGTAAATGAACAATTTAATTCTAAACCTTGAAAGAAAATGCGCTCCACTATTTCTTCAATGAACAACTCTTTGCGAAGAAGGCCAAATGCCAACCAAACCCAGCCCTATTTTGACTAATGTCACTAAGAGCCATCGAACACAGTAACCAAGGCCGATCTTATTTCAATCCTTGAGACGTTTGCACGAATTTCTCATACCAGACAGTCATTGTGAATAACTGAGACGAATCCTAACTTAGGCCGCCCCACCAAGGGCGCAGCATACTATCTGACAGAATCGCGGGCCCATTCTCAACCAACAAAGGGTCACGAACTAAACCTTGTCACCAGGAGTGTTAATGGAATTTGGTCACTCGCTTTTTACGGCTATTGTAGTTATTCGCTGTTTGGCCATGGCATGCATATTGCAATGCATTTTAACCTGTATAATATACAAAATCTACATGTCCGCCGGGAAAATAACACCACGAAACTTCATAATAACATCAGCATCATCATTCGATTCCCCTCGGGAATTTTATAACGAGCGTACTCGTTTGGATGTCGCCCAAAAAAAATCAAATGAATCTTTTACTTGGTGATAATCGGCAATTTACACATCATCATTATCAACTTAATCAACCTTACTCCCTAACCTTTTTATCATTATTATCATACAAAGATACTAAAAGGAACGTATGCTTACCATAACGCTATCGACCAACAACAGCTGTATCATAGTTACCCTCACATTTCCATTAATAACTTCCCTTAGATTCTGGATCAATATCGTTGTATTTCTCGTAGGTGTAATCTGGTCTGTAGACCATTCCTTATAGCGGTCGAGTTTTTTTTTCTTTCTTTTTTCCATTATCAACTTGGATTTTTTCTAATAATTTACTCACGACATTCATTTGCTTTTCTTTATAATATATTAAGTGCTCAATGCACATGCAACCTCTTTCATGTGTGCTCAAATCAGCAGTTTCTTTTTTCTATATTTTATAAAATTTCTTACGTTATCCACATGTATTTTTATGTACATTTCTTATTTCAATTGCTCTTCTTGTAGCAATTATTGGTGATGGAGAATCTCATCTCCCTTGACATAATCATTCATATCTATGGTATGGTTCTCTTCACTTCTTCAGTCTTTTGGATATCTGACTTCATAGGTTTTACTATTATTTTAGGGGATATAAAGGTATATTCTTAGCTTGTTTTACTTTGTGTTCTTTCTTCATATCCTTTTAGTTTAACCGATGCTTCTCTAATAACAGTTGGTTTCTCCGTTTTGGGTGGAGTTCTCTCCAAAGGACTCTTTTTATCTTTAATTTCCGGTCTGTTACTTCTGCGGTAGTACTTTCTTGAGCTATATGTATTAATATTTCAAATGAATTTGATAAAATATTATCCATATCATTTACACCTGTTTCTTGATTCTTTAAATTTTAGTTTTTTTCTGTAAAGTATTAGTTTCTTCTTGAGATTTATTTTTTTTTTTTTGGTGCTCCGCTACTACTATCTGTGTGTTTTTCTTTCATTTTTGGTTCTTATTATTGAAAAATATGAATGTTTCTTAGACGGATATTGAATTTCCAAACAAAACCATTGTCATTCCCATTGTTGGATAATCCTTACGAAATATACTTTCACTTCGGCAAAAACTGAAACAAGAACAGTGCCATAGCTTGAAAGCAAAAGAGACAGAATTGACACCAAACCGACTAATCCTGTAATGATGATTGACTTATGGCTACTAAAACTGACGTCACAATATCTAGGTTATTGACGCCATAACAAAATTAAGCAGGAAACTAAAGATAAATTTAAAAGGAGTTTCATATAAGAATTACACAAATCCTGTGATTGGTGGCTTTAAAATATAAGGTCAAGAAAAGGTTCCGCAACAAACAATAATGCCCATTTTTTAAATATGAACACGCCCAAAATATGAAAAACGGGTCACCCATCCGATATCTTGGTTAATAATCCAGAGAATAATGCCATGAACAAGACCCATTAACGGGTGAGAGATAACAACTTCCCTAGATATCTCTTCTAATAATGACCAAGAAGTTATTTATGAGTAAACTCTACCTTGGAAAATCTATTAGGACCTAATAAATAATATCTAACTATTGGTGGCTAAACAAAGTAAATGTGACAAATCAACAACCAAAAACTATCAACAAATTGTCATTAACACACTATCAAAAACACTTTCGGGGTTATTCATGAAACCAATGACTGCTCATCGAAAGATCCTTTGACATTAATATTATTGAAAATAGTGAAAATTTGCAGAGTCGACCAGCTCTCTCTATTGTCTTCAGTAACACAATTTTACCTGGTGCTGTAATCTTGCCGTAATTCCATACGATATAATAAGATGGAGCAGAAGGTATAATAGCATGAGGTTTATTATTTCCAACAGCACAAACAAGAATGACTCGAAACCTTGCAATAAGAGGATAACTAACTACAGCGCGCTGGTGGTCGCTCCTTCATTATCCATGTGTTTGCGAATAAACAGACGGAATGATACAACCATTTAAGGTCTGCCAAGCTTTCACACTACAATCTGGTTTAGTCAAAAAGAAAGAACATTTCTTACAGCTGAAGAGAATAACAAGCCACGTAAAAAAAACTTATTTAGCCAAAGTGTAACGTTATGCATACGCATCTTTCAATTACAACTTCATGAAATACCGACAAATGCTTATACATATGCATATCGCTCTTTTAGCCTAACTGGTTAAATATCCGGCATATTTAATTCGTCATTTCCCCCATGAAAAAAAAAATCTCATTACCGTCGTTGGCAAAAAATGCTTTTATAGCTACGTTAAAAAATTAGAATCTATATTCAAAAATACAACAAATCATAATTTGGGTAATACAGTGAATGCATATTTTATTAATAACCAATTTATTTTACGATTACTAGAACTTTGGCCATAGAGCGTTTCAATTATCGTATCCCGAGGCGAAAATATTTTGAATATATAAATATTGTCCTACATTGGGTGTAAGATAAATCATAAATGATATTTGACGGCATCCCATGCATGTGATGTATCACATGCAATTGCACTTGCCGATAAATACTTGGACACATTCCACGCATGCAACCTCATACAAGCACAGAGGCACATAAAGTGAAAACAAAAAGTTCACTTCCAACAATATCGTGGCCTACGTAAGCATCAGCCAATAAACCTAACAAAGGACCTATTGAGGGAATTCAGCGCCTCGAGATGAAAGGAAATGGATAAGGAAAAACAAAAGAAAAGGTTTAACTTAAAATGCTCACGGAACATTATATGCGAACTCGTGTATGGAATAAAAAACGAGAGAGAGAGAGAGAGAGAGAGAGAGAGAGAGAGAGAGAGAGAGAGAGAGAGAGAGAGAGAGAGAGAGTACTAGTAAATCACAAGAAACGGAGAAAAACGCAGCTGCCAGAATGCAAGCGCTAAGCAATGAGCAGAAAATTTAGAAATAGGGCATAAAACCCTGATGAAGTTGATGGTAAACAACTCAAACGAGCCCAGGATTACGAGGACAGAAGCAAGACGGCAGAATCTAGAAAAACCTCGTAAAAAGAATATTTTTAAGAAAAGTCATCTTTTGTATTGCGGTTTGAAGTGAAGGGAAAAAAAAAAAGCATGATAGAAATCTTACTGACATGTTCCTATTGAAGGCAAGCTCATTTAAAAACGTTCAGTACGAGTGCATCATAAGTGGAGCTTGTAAAACAGCATGATTATCACATTTCAGAGAAATGCTAAATTTGTCAATTGTATCTATGAAAAACGTTCAGTACGAGTGCATCATAAGTGGAGTTTGTAAAACATGATTATCGTATTTCAGAGAAATGCTAAATTTGTCATTTGAATCTATGACGAAAGTAGCAAGCTATAAGAACGGTATCGAGGTTGTAACAGATGAAATACCAAACGTTACAATAACAGTAAACTCTGCCATGTATAGCTGAAGATTGTTCATCTTGCTCTTAAAGGTATTCGGATCATTAAAATAGACCCAAGACTTCGTGAATCAGGAAACCGAGCCGAGTTGTTGGGCAAAGATTTAAAAAATTATCAAAAACGAAAAAATATTACCTAATTTTATGAATGTGGTAGGGCATAAGGCGGTTTGCGCCTTGCCGTTGCAAATTTGTGAGGACATATGCGCCTCGTACGCACCAAACCTACATATCCAAGTAATCTTGCTGCGACTCTTAATGAGAACAACTACATTTTTAAGAAGCCTTTTTGCACTCGAAGAAATCCATAGCTGTTTATCTAACGACTCACCAGACAGTGTGAAATGAACTAACATTTAACTTTCGTTTTCCTCTGTTTGATTGCAAACACTCTTCTTTACTATTTAGACATCACGCCTTAGCAGCATGTGATGGAATTCACGTTGCGGCAAACTAATAGAAAATTATACGTTTATCGTACGTGAAGGCTTTTCGCCGTTTCCATACAAGCCTTAAAATGGAAACTTGTAAAGCGGTTACCAAACAAGTTTTGCAGCGTTTGAATGAGTGATGGTGGGACGTCGTGCATAATTAGCGCCAAAACTTCATAAAACCACCAAGTCAGTGAGCGGAAAATTGAATGCCAGCCATTGCGAGTAAATACCTAAAGGAACACTGCTGAGGGCCTTACTTCCAACTTACATAAAATCATCGTTTCATTAAATGACCTGAAATGTGAAAGAAAAGCCATGTACAGTCCGCGACGACAAAAAGTATGGCACAATACCAGTGTCTCGCTTCTGAAAATGAACATGAAGACAAATAAATCCCGGAGTGTTATGATGGAATTATCATTTATACCCGAGAAACCATTTACAATGTCTGCTCGGCGGAAGAACTGGCCCCAGACGCCACTCAAAGTGCTATCCAAAATTTTTCCTCAATCTTATAAATTACATGAATAACTATACATTACATCAATAACTATGTTCCTTAGTTTTCACAATTTTCTCCGTAAAAGCTGTTTCTGTTTCCTAATAGTAGTAGTTACGACTTGACCATCGACGGACGGTCTCTTGTTTGCCACCCTTTCGTAAGTTGTATTTCAACAGAGATCTTTCACATTCACAATTGATCCCTGACCCCTTTTATCTGTCGAGATCAACCAGATTCGCTGAACCGCAGCACCAATATGAAGTAAATGTGCCTCGCTGTCGAACCTCTCACTTCCAGAGGTCCATGATTCCTCACAACCAGAGGATGTCGTGCAATAGGAACTTCAAGAGTTCAAGCGAAGGTGCAATGCATCACTACCCTAATACTATTCTCTTTGCATTTTAATACATTTATATCTACTTATTAATTTTTTTAATAAGCGGGATCTCTTCTTTCTATATCTCCCTTTACCTCCTCTCACTTCTTCCTAATGGACACCATATTCTTTGGAAGCTTGATTTTCAAGTCAATGGCCCCTGTGGGCTTGTTCCACACGAATAGGTTTCGTCTTCTGAATAATATTAATATTAATAATTACAAACGATAAGAATGAGCCTGCTCTACCTTGATATGTCTGTGTAATCCAAATAATGAACCCCTATCCTTTCAGTATTATTCGTAGATTTTGGGGATTTTGTTATCTGATAAAATTCTTTGGCATCCATCCCGAATACTGCTGGAGGAGAAAGACCCAAGCCATGGAAAAAGTAACAATATACGGACAAAAACAGAAATTAATAGATGGCTGACAATGAGTAATGAACTGTTTTGACCTTACTGCAATAATTATGTATCATATACAGGCAATAATTATACATCCCACGGATCCAAAATCCTTCACCGTCATGAAAAGAATAATTTAGTTCCCCAAATCCTTCCATTACTGCCTTATTTGCTACAGTGCAAAAATTACAAGGTACATAAAAACGCACCACATTTCAGATGTTGCTCCACAAGCCAGAAAGCGGAGGTGAACCTAAATATTTGTTCTATTTATGGGCAAGATATTAGCCTGAACAAATATCACGTGACCTATACATCTGTTGAGCAAAAGCACCAGCCAAACACTGAGAATTGAGAAAACTTTGTGAACTCTGCTTTTACTATATTATGCCTTTCTATACGTATATACATATATAGCGCCTGGTACTGAAAAAAAAAAAAATATATATATATATATATATATATATATATATATATATATATATATATATATATATATATATATATATATATATATATATATATATATTATATATATATATACATATTTATATATGTGTGTCTGTGTCTTGATTTTTTGTGTGGAATTTGAGGCTGGAAATTAAACGCTGACATTTGTCAACTTTCTATACTCCAAAGCGTAACCGAACAGAAAGTGCAAATGACCCTTCAATTGTGAAACAAAGCAAAAATTTTTGAGAAGCAAAAGACCCCAAGGTCCAGGCAAAAAGGCGCAAATGGCCAATGGCCAGAGGCACTGTCTACAGCACATTTTTTCCCCGAAACCTTTCATTCCAAGATTAAAGACTAGCTTGTAAAAAACATGAAAGAATACATTTCAGCATTTTTCTAAATTGCACGCGAAGGGGTGTTACGATTCGGGCTCGGAAAAAAAGAATCCAAATCTAACGTAGAGCAAAATGAAAATGTTTCTTTTCTTCGATCGTGAGGTCTAATTAACCTCCACGGCATTCTATAGAGATTACAAAAATCATCAACAAACAATGGGGAGATGGGAAAAGATATAGAAACAGAGAAGCTCGGCAAAAAAAGAATAGGTTCCCGGATCTGCGCCATATTGAAGAAGACAGTTAATTACAATGCTCTTTATGTACATAAAAGGTTAAAGCCGTTACTAAATTTTATGTATGTATCATTACCTCATTTCCTTGATATTAACCAAACTAGAGTTAACCTTATTTCTACACTAAGTTTCTTCTGCACGGAGGAACGATGTATCTTATTTGCGTTTTATATATAATTAACTGTCACATCTCTACGTTCATTCAAACACTTTCCTCAACCCACAATTTCCTTTCCTTGAACATCTGTTGTTATCTAACCTTAAAAAGCCTCTTTAGACACAAACGGGTTTTCATGGAAATTGCATGACAGGAAATATTTGCCTATTGTGAACTGCACCACTTGAATCAGCCACCTCTATCCCTTAAACCTTCGTATTATTCATACTAACTTTCACTCCCATTACCTTAATTTCATCCCCTCTTAAATTTATCTTCGTGAATGGCCACAAGATTAGGAATATTATCTTTAAAGATAAGCCATTTACTTTCCGTCGACAATATGTTCCAATATAACATAAACAGGGGCCACTTTTCTTAATCTTTTGCTCACAATAAGGGGTGCAAAAGGGAGTGGAAAAGAGATTACTAAAATGGACACATTTAGTTGAGCAGTTTGTCAGTGTGTACTTGTGATTAATCCATTCGCAGCTAGGGGAAAGCAAATCTAGTGATATTTCAGTATGCATAATTCTTAAAAAGTGGAATATATAGATTGACTTGTTATAAGTAACTGGTTTACTTCAATCTAAAAAGGCTTCGCAAAATATGATAAGCGAACATTAAACAATTTTTCCCTAAAAATATTGATATGCTTTTTAGCAGTAATTCTTCCACCCTTAATGAGAAAACAAATAAAACCAGACCCTAATCTTTTAAAATGAAGTGAGCAGCCATCTCCGGGTTGCACTTTTTGCTCCTTCCCCGTTTTTTCGGCGGTGGCGTTTTAAACGACCCTGGAAAGGAGGCAAAAGCAACTTGACGAAGTATTTCCCGACAGCTGCTCCAAACGGCGGCAGATCCATCTCCAGCATTTTGCAGTTGGACCTCCGAAGGCTTTTGGGTTGTGGAAATGTTCGCGGATAGTTTTCCATTACTTTTTTAAAGATTAGATTAGGATGTCGTTTTCCACTCTATATAAGTTTCATTCATTTCTTTTATCTACTTATTTTGTTCGCGTTGGCGGAAAGCCCAAAACGTTGTTAAAAAAAAAAACGTTTTCGACTATTTTATTGGAAGGAACATTTTCCTTCACATTCATATGAGACGTTTTTACAGACAGTGTCCTGTTACTTTTTATATGAAGGAACTAATCTATTTTGCAGACAGGCTTTCAAAGCCTGAAAACCGATAAGGTCATCTATAAGTTTTAAATACGAAAGTGGACTGCTCTTCCCTGATTCTATTACCCCTCGATAAAAATGGAAGGAGATACTGCAAACTGTCTTATCCACGGAGCCTTTCGCGAACAGACATCTTTCCAATAAATTTACCATAACGAGACACCTTAAGCCTAAAAGGAAAATCATAATTCTTCCTGAAATAACTTTATACGAGCATTTCCTTATAGCATCTAGTGTCGGTTTATGCTCGGGGTAATATCCTTTTTATATTCCAGAGCTTTAGGTAACGCAATTCCAGTGTGTGTTCCTAAAACCTTTTAGCATCAGGTTACATTGTTTTGGAATTGGTTTATGCTTTCAGTCGTGGTAGTCACAGTGTACAGCTTTTTTTTTTTTACCCGAATATCCAAATATAATTTGATAACTTTTGATACCAAGTTATACGGATTAGTATCAGGATACGCTCGCCAAAGCGTTAGCGGGATGGAAGGCTGCATTGGTGGCTAAAGTAAAAGCTATCTAAAATTGACGAATGAAACCAAATTTTTTCTGCCTTTTATACTCACGGACACCCAATATATATATATATATATATATATATATATATATATATATATATATATATATATATATATATATATATATATATATATATATATATATATATATATATATATATTTTTTTTGTGTGTGTGTGTATGTGTGTGTGTGTATTATATGTATAAAGACTTGTGTTTAGTTGTTCAGATTTATGTCTACAACTTGAGTGAGTTCTAATGTGTCTTGCTGTTGACTATATTTTTACTAAGTGCAAATAATTGTGACTTGGCTATGTATATATATGCGTGTGTGTGTGTGTGTGTGTGTACACACAGTTATAAATTTGTATGTGACTATGCATGTATACATAAGTAAGTAACTAGACGTCTATAAATCCTCTTTATTCATACTTTCAACCGTTTAAAAACTTGGCATTTGAATTCACCATGGCACGTATGTAGGGGAATATCGTAGGACACTGTCAACTGTCTCTGAATCTGCAGAGGAGGAAGAGCGAAAGCCAAACACCTAAAATTACGAAAGATAGCGCTGTGAGATTTCTTACAGGAAAATCGAAGGCGGAGGCACGAAAATCCACTCTCCTTTTTTTCCCCTCTCTTTTTCTCTCACTCTCTTTCTGTTCAGTCCGAAAGAAAAACAAGCGACATCGGGGTTGTGAGTGGCAGCAGGCGATTGGATCCTCTCCCTGGGGCATCATAACGTGTAATGGCCACGTTAATGCCAGCAACTCCACTAATAGAATTCGGGAGAACTGTAAATAATGTAGCAGGCATTTGTTACGGGATAAAAAGATCAAGGAAATGGTGATGGCGGGCCGGGCAAGACTAACACGACCTCCCAAGCGAGACATAACGGAGTACCGGCCCCTACTGGACATTTTATTAAGTTTTGGGACGAGGAGCTCCCAGGAAAGTGGCGAAGAGCGGGTGCGAAGGGGAGGAGGAGGAGGAGGAGGAGGAGGAGGAGGAGGAGGAGGAGGGGAGGAGGAGGGAGGAGGAGGGGGAAGATTCTGAGCGAAGTCTTGTGCGGCACCGACTTTATACAATCGCTTGCTTCAGCCGCTGCTACTGTTGCTGCTGCCGCTGGGGCCGCAGCCTGGGGAGGTAACAACCCCTGGCAAATACAAATCACACGTCGTTAGGCGGAGCGACCTGCGAGGATAGCGACAAACACTCAGACTCCTTATAGTGTGACGCCCACAAATTGAATTGAGGGCGATGTCGTCGTCTGCCTCTGACTGTCTGTGAGAAAACAGAGTTGAGGGGGAGGGGACGGCACTCAATGAGAATGATACGGAGGGCAGGGCAGGGCAAGGGGAGAAGGAGAAGGTGGGGGGGGGGCTGTGAAAAACGAAAGGATGAGAAGGGGGTATTTGGAAGGAATGGAACAGGGAGCAAAAAGAAGGGGGAGGGGGAGGGGGGGGGAGTAGAAGAATTTCTATTTGCTGTTGTGACTACCGGTGACAAGGCGATAAGAGACCGAGCAGATAAAATACATTCCGGTGCAATCAGGGGGAAGACGAAAGGAAGGGAAGGAGAGAAAAGTAAATAATAGGAAACGAAATTTAAAGAGCTACTAGAGCTAATGAAATTAAGAACAACATCCCCTTCAGTGCTTTATCTAAACACCTTTTTACCTTCCCGTTCTATTAATAGAGCATCCCTGTACCGCGCAACAGAAGGGGGTCGAGTGGATAAAAAGCAAATCTAATCTCACCACTTCATTATTGCATTTCACATTCTAATTCACATCCGTATTTAGTCATTCTATTCGTCTATTAATCATTTACTCAAAAGTACGAGCATGCTTCAAAGGTCTTCGTTTACAATTCTGATGTTTCCCATTTTTCTATAGATGAGGCAATTTGAATCTAAAATTAAAGTTATGCATTTATTTTGCTCTACATGATTAATCCGTTTTATTTCTCTCGTTGGGTAATTGATTATTTTGTTTCGATGCCTTGACTGTTTGTCAAATAATTTCATTTATAAAGTACCTTAAATCAAATAAAGGACCTGTCGTTCTGAACATTTTCTAAACAAGTCATACAAGCTTTTAAAATTCTAAACCTCATACGCTGCCACGATTAGTGGAACTGCAGAATGTGAGCACCGCACCAAATATTGTTCATGACAGTCTGTCATGAACAATATTAATTCAACGTGAAACTCAAGGCATGATAAGAAGGTTTTCCCACCTTCAAAATATTAATCTTGCGTTCCCCACAAAATTCAGGCCTCCAAATAGTTCTCGCAATACAATCTACCGACGCCCCACATTTCAAGCAATCCCAGTCTCAGAAATTTGATTTTTCCGTGTCGCCTTTGAAAAAGTGAAATTACTAATTACACGGCTTCATATTCCCATAAGTTATGAGTATATCTAAAAACTATATGGTTAAAGCAGAGCATTTAATATTTACTGACATCTTAAAAAATTTTCAAACTATTGACTCTGTAACACTTAACTTCGCTGGCACCTTAACAAGAAAGGATCAAGGGTGAATTTCCTTGGAAAAATACCATTTAAAATCTAAAAAAACATATCAGTTGAAAAGATAGTGATTGTAAATACTGTACGACATATCGGTAATTATATTCAACAGAAGACTGGCCTGTATAAAACCCCCTTCATTTGAAAAGCAAAAAAAAAAAAATACTTCAAGATTACATCTCAACAAAAGCATGAAAATGAAAGCAAAAATATATTTCTAAGACGCAAGATGGAAATATCCCTAGATGTGCATTTGTATTCTCACTGTTGCTTACGATTTTCAAACTGTCTAAAAAGGAAACTTTTGAAAGTAAATGATAATGGCATAATTTGGAAAACACTGATCATTTTGAAACTGTGTATAACGGTAACTTTACAAATAAATGGCAATAGCTTAACTTAAGTACGACAAGCTATAGTATCTTATTTGAAGGACTTTCAGTATTGCTTTTAATGCGCATCAAGTCAAGTGGCAGTTATTGGTATCTACATACACTCTCGACAGGGGGCGTTCGGAATGCACCAGGACAAATTCGTAATCCCATGTCCATGACAATATTGAGCAAATTAAGTTTACTTTTACACACTGAAGAACAGATCTGACATCCATAAACTAGTTTTGATCTACAAAAGTGCATCATAAAGTCTTAATAAAGATTTCTTGTCAGCTCCCCACCCATATCCAGACTAATTTCAAAAGATTAACAGATGCTTATATTTTACATTTAGGGTCATTCCAAAAAACTTAACATCGTCAACATATGTCAAAACAGATCCTTCGAGTTTTAAAAAAAAATTAGGTATAACCTCTTTACATCTGCTCCTTGAAAAGCGGACAGCAACACTCTTAATGGCTGAGAATTTAAACCAATTTAGCTTGGCCCATTTGAAGACAGAACCAATAGCTTTCTACAGATACTGGCACGCAGATACGCCATCATCAGTAGTGCAGTAAATAGCCAAATCATCCACAAACAGTGAAGCTCGAACAGGACTTGGAACTTCATCCAAAATGCTATTTATGGCAACAGCAAAGAGGGTCACACTGAGAACGCTCCCTTGTGGAACACCTTCCTTTTTGTCTAAAGGGGGAAGATAGAAATTTCCCTACTCTAACTTTTATAAATCTCTCAAGTTGGAATGAGTGACCCAAATTAAGTTGCCCTTAATACCCATTTTCTGTGTTTGTTTAAGAATTCAATAACGCCTAGTAGTATCAGAGGCTTTTTCCAAATCAAAAAGACCTCCATTGTCTGACACTGAAAGACAAAACCCTGCTGAATTTCGTTGGAGAGTCTCATAAGTGGGTCAAGGGTCGATCTATTTTTACAAAACCCAAATCGGAGAAGATAGAGAAGCTTTAATGAATCTAAGTGCGATGCCAAGTGAAAATTTATCATTTTTTCCATTAACTTGCAAACACAACTTGTTAGTGCTATGGGTCTATAACTTGTAGATTGATGGGGATCTTTATTTGGTTCTGGAATTGGGATTACGATGGAAATTTTCCAGGATCTCGGTATAATCCCACTCTCCCAAATCTTGTTAATGATCTTAAAAAGGTAGCTTTAGGCCTCTTCAGGTAACTTCCTAACAATACTATTTTCCAGAAGCATAACCTTACAGTAGATTGAGATTGGAAATCCATAATCTAGCAGTGTGAAAATGTTTTCCATATGTAAGCGGTCTAGTGATGTACATTGAGAACATGGAGGGAATACTTCAAACGTTACGCGACACTCATGCATGTAGGAAAAAAGCTAGATAATGTTACAGAGGCTGACGGTACCCTAGATATTCAAAGGGTACAAAATTCCTTTTATGTCACATAACCAGTCTTACAAGAATATGTAAGAACTTGCTCAGTCGCACTTCGACTAACTAATTAGTTCCCTTAGGGGCGTTGTTACTCCAAACAAGTCTTTCATGAAGGGGAAACATTAAATATTTTCATCTCTGATGCAACTGAAATCCAACGTCTGTCTGCAAGGGACTCGCCAAGTTACCTTAAAGGGACGAAACTTTCATTCTTGGTTTTGCGCTTTCAGGCTTCAGGGTCAGTGAACCTAAAGTTCTTTTGCTCTTGTTTGAACTCGAACTACGCAGAGAGAGAAGGGAAGAGGTTTCATGACTGGAATTCATTTGCAACTATCCTTGGAAAAACAAATGGAACTATGGAATTTTCTCTAAGAGAGAATAAAATTTAACGGCACTTTAATGTATTTCTTTAATTTACTGATTTCCGCAAAGTTATTTTGATTTTAAAAGAACTGCAGTTATAATTATCAGCGACAAAGCTGCGGTGACAGACAAAAAATCCTACAAAAACTTGAGATGCTCAATTCTCATGGTCTTGCAAAAATATCTACTCTAAAACAAGCAAAGAAAAACTATGAATAACTGAAGCAGTATCTCCCATTAGCAATACTAAGTAAATATATGTTCCGTAAATTAATGGCTCAATTTCTGATAGGAAACACCGTTTTGTAATGCTGGTAGAAATAATCGGGAACTTTTCGTACGTATTTCGTAGCAAAGAGAGAGACACAGAGAGAAACATAGTATTTTACTAGATAGATATAGAAAAACTAACTTATTTTTTAAGTCTGTAAGACCAATTATTTTAATAGTAAAAAAAATTAATACAGTTCCTTCCAATTCGGTTCAGAATGACAAAAACAAGAAAAAATACTTTATATGCTGAGTTCTCCCGAAAAGCTGCAAAATTCTTTTTGTAATCCAAACACAGTGTCATTAAGACACAGGATTATAAAATTCAATGATAACATAGCTACAGCCTGTCCCAACAAACAACCGACGGACGAATTCGTTGTTTTCACACGCTCGTATTTCCGACAAAGCAAAACTCCTGCAGATGACTCGGCTAACAAAATACTTCAACGCTTGAAGTGGACGCCATGAGTCATGTGTTTCACTGACTCGTGGCTATTTAAACTGGCGTCGCATCATCCAGGTTACTGACGCCGTAATAAAATTAAAAACGAAATTACCAAGATAAAGAAGTTTAAAAGGAGTCTCATGAAATAAATTAATAGTCTCTAGTAAAATAAGATATGCCATTAGGAAATGCTTGTTCTTTGCTCTCTTCATCACAAGTGTTAATTTTCAGCCCTCTGAGTAGCATCTGGGGGTGAATTCCATGACCATCTTAAACGGACCATCATCCAAATTGAAAGAATATATTAAGAACAGAAGGTCATATCTAAAATCAAACTTGCCAAAGATCTGAAGAAGTCCATATATGGCAAGTCGCGCCGAGACCCTACTTTGCCTCATCCGTGAAACTACAAAACATATATATACCAGAAGAAAAAGCACAAACACCCGAGACAACTAGTAAAAGGTACAGCTTTTTGTTCGAGAAGCAAAGACCGGAAATGAGACTGAAATGTGGACGTTGCATAACGTTCGTATGTTCAGAGCACCAAATGAAAATGTGCCCAATGGTTTCATTGAAATAGAAGTAATTCTAATGTTTTGTTTGTACTTTTGGTTAATACAAGAAAACCACAGGTTTATGGTGGTTTCTTTATGTTGGGATACACCAGTACCCCAGGAGAGCACCCATGATAAAAAAATAGGGGTAGCCTTCGATTTACTATTTCCCCGTTTCAGACACGAAATACTATTACTGTAAAAACAATCTACATTCTTGAACTCAGAAAGCTGATTCGTAATCACACTGACAAAACTTCATGATTTCTAGTCCGTTTCAGCAGGATGCTGGTTTTCAATGTCATCGTCAGCATACGTAATTATTAATCTTTTATTGCCATCATCAGCATATGTAAATATTCATTAGGCTCATCTTCTTCTGATAAGTCTTCTCATCCGTGGTTAAGATAAATCATTTATTTGCGTATATTCAATAACCGCAGATATTAAATGTTACCACCAATACAAAACAAAACATGAAAATTAAATAAAGTCAGGTCACATAAAGTACATACCAACAGAGTTCTCTATCATTACTGAAACTAGATTGGAAAAAAATTAGCATTTCCTTTGACCTTCGCCATTACCATCATCATATCTTGCAATTTTATCGCTTCCACTTAATATGCTCTTGATTTCATGAATCATCACCACAAGAGCCAGACTTAAAACACCGTATGAATTCAATTATCTCAAACTTATGTGACAGTTTGAGTAAAACGCTGGGAACACTACCGATCTACCTTTCCAGGCCCCGGTTGAGCTTCATTCTTGAAGGCTGAATAAATGAATAATAATCGCAGAGGACAAGTCTCCGGGTAATTCCAAGGGACAAAGATTAGACTGAAGGCTTTATCTCAGAGTCCTGGGAAGGAGTTAGGGAGGGGAAGAGTCAAAAGGATGTTTTTTTAACATAACTGATCTTTTGCATTCACTGTAAACGAAGACATCTTTCCTAAAATCAATGTTATGTTGTTGATGAGAGAGAGAGAGAGAGAGAGAGAGAGAGAGAGAGAGAGAGAGAGAGAGAGAGAGAGAGATGAATCTACCATTACTTAATGCGAAAGCAAAACATCTCAACGAAGGAATGAAGACAATAAAGGGAGATGTCAGGCAATCCTCTAATTCAAGGAATGTATCTGTGGATCAATTCACTACTGTAAATTGATCCACTTATTGGCAGAGTTTTAAAGAATAAAAGGTCTTTGATGCCAGAAAAGACAAAGTATGAATTAGTGACTATGGAAAACTGTACAGGCCGTCATAAAGAAGTGATACTTCCTAGCAATAAAAGCAATTTGCAGTTACCACAAATACTTTTCCTGCCTCTAAGTCACGGCTTTTTTCATCCTAAACACAACCTTTCCCAATTCTACTGGGTAGGTTTCAATACATGTCTCAGCTACAGTGAGCATTCCATGGGCTGGGCAGTCTCAGTGCGCTCATCCCTCCTCTTCTATCAGACATAAATACGAGAAAAATAAAACTCTGAACACCCTATGCAATGGTAATGTCTCCACCAACCAACACCTGGACTAGACTGAACGTAAAAGCAATACCTTGGTCACCTACACACGCAAACACACACGCAAACACAACCTTCCGCATTCATCCACTTCAATGGTGGCAAGAAGTTGATTTTAGGGCCAAAACGATAAACAAAGTGCCGGCGTGAGCAAGCAAACCACGTGAAGGCAAGCAGGCATCGTCTCTAAGCAAATGCCATCGTCGTCGGAAAGCAGCGATATTAAACCAGGGCAAAAACAGTTTTCTCAAAGGAGAAATGAAAAACACACGACCTCCTCTAGAGCAGATAACCAACCCGGAAAACCTTGAAAGTTGGTTTCTTAATACGGAAAATAAAGACAAAAGGACAACTGGAAATTTGCCTTCGGGGAAATGAAAGCCAGAATAAAAAAAGGGGAAAATAAACGAGAAAAACGACACTACTTGTGGGAAGGAAAATTAAAACGGGGGGAAACGAGATTAGTTTTGGAAGGGAAATATAAAAGGTAAGAGAATGGGATTACTTTCGGCAAGACAATTTAAGAGCTAGAAACGTGAATATTTGCTGTTAAGGAAAACAAACGGCCGAAGAAATTATAACCAGATCTTACAACGTAGGGAGAATAAAACGAGGGGATGGTGAGGTACTGCCCAGTTCTAATTTTTCAAAAAATTTGCCACTTTGCATTTTGTGTGTGTGATTTTACTTAAAGGATGGGCGAAGGACGACGTTTACATGATTTGATTCCAAACTCATCGGTCTAAATACGCATAAACGTGATGAATAAATATATTTACAAGTGACGCCGAATCTATGTGTATTCCTTATATCACAAAATTACAAACACACGAGTATTCTTATGATGAGAGACTAAACAATTTTGACGTCGTTTTTATGCTGATTCAATCAAATTGCGCAAGGTTCAAGTTGTAAATGCAGATTTGTGTAAACTTTTGGTTTATGTGACTAGCTACACAGCACAGTTCTCGATCAGAGATTCTTCGAAAATACATAAATTGCAAATTTTAAGTCAGGTTATTTAACCAATTCATCACACCCTTCAGCTCGAAACTTTGACTATCTATGCACAAATACTAAGCCACAAATAGCCCTTAATATCGAATGCACTAAACCTCAAGGAATTATCATCTGCCTCTGGTTTATATACAATGATAGACTCAACAAGATAAAAAAAATCATTTGCATATAATATTTATATAGTTCCCTTTTTTACACTACATCTTTTTTCGTGACGATTACTAAATATGCAGGATCACTTGACATCTAAAGATGGAAGAACCTGACTAAAGGGTATATACGTACACAATACAATTCAATTTCACTCATTTCAGTATCGATGACTTAATACTGATGATTAAAATACAAAGTAAATAAAAAAGAGAGAATGTTAATGGGTAACTTTATTCACTTGACACACTAATGAAGAGGGCCTCCCACAGGCCTAGTTAATCCATGATGACTCCCGCACGAAAACAAGATATATCTGGGTTCCTCGCCGATGGTTGCGATAAACCGACTCTTGAAACTCGAGACTGCAGGAAACAAGGAAAACGGAAGAAGGGAGAATATTTAAAGCCTTGAAAGTGGTGGGAAAGAAACTGCTAAATCCTAAGATTGATGAATTCCAAAAAATAAACAATGGGTGAGGAGGTCCAGCAAGAGGTGTGAAGCCAGTCAAAAGGTAAGAGATTTTCCTGCACCTCAGTGGAACAATGGCAGAAATAGCAAACAAGAAAAACATACAACGAGAAAAACAATCTAGAAATCAATGCATCAACAAAAATTGTCGATACAAGTGAGAAATTACATTCTTGTCAATCACACGCTAAAAAAAATGGAACAGAGTAGGCAGAGAAAAGGGAACTGCCTTGGAGGCAAGAAGCATAACTGAGTGACAGCACCCACTTCAAATGAGCTTGCAATATCAGAGAGGTTAGGTAAAGTCATAATATTGTGAGGCTAATGCAAAGGATATATGATGACTGGGAGGTGAAAAGAGATATGTGATGGGGGCTGAATGAATGTACAGAACAGATGTCGAGATCAGACATTAATATGGGATATACTGTTGGTGAGCAAAAGGAAATTCTGAGAAACATCAATGGAAACGGAAAATACAGAATTTCAAAAAACCATTGTGAGAAAAAGGCGAGTGAACGTTTCAGATGGAAAGAACAGCCATCATCAGGAAGTCAGGCTAACAGAACCTTACTGAACGCTCTCTTGAATACCTTGGAGATGCCAAGGCAAGGAACAAATATTTCCAGAGTCCTCCAACGATGGTCCAACATCATTTAAATAGAAAAGGTTCCCAACAGTCACGAACCTTGCGAACGTCACACCTGTTTGAGTCAAAGCATTCAAAGTATTCGTAAAGGTTTAAAGAGGTTCGAGAATAATTTGATAGACAACAAAGAAGAGAACTAGTTACGGCGATCATCAAACGAGTATTTTAAAGATTGCACGAAACACTATGAAAGATAAGATTTTGAAACTGAATGGAATACGAATAATTATTCAACAGGTAGAAACTATAAGCCACAACTGATATCATAAAAAGGAAACACTGAGCCCACAACTTTCTTGTCGGTCAGTGAACCACATAAGATGAATCCCCTCAAGGGTTAACACCATGCTCTGTAAACGGTAAATGATTCACTTTACGTGTTTAGCACAGGCAGTGATGTACGTAAGCAATGACACTGCTCACATGAGTTCTTCAATTGGCTGTTTTTTTTTTCCAAGTGTAAAAGCTAATGGAATGGCAACCTGACACCCTTTCCAAGCCCAGACCAGAAGAAAACAAAAGAAAATAAACAAAATAAACATCATAATAAATATAAGCGGCAAGTCACGGAAGGAGCGTCTGGCCTGCCTCTGTATGGCATGAGTAAGGGAAAACAAGAGCAGAAAGAAAATTCTGTAATGAGTTTCTGGATGGATGAATGATATTTAAAGCCGCAGACAAAGGACTGGTGCTTAGAAATACATTTATCACCTGAATCAGATTGAGAACTCCAACCAGCAGTCGCAACTTTCGTCAAGAACTGCACCCAAGGATCCTATACTCTTTGCACCACCAAGAGAGCTTTACGTGAATAAAACAACTGTTTCGAATCAGGCACCAAAGTTACTGCTATCATAAAAATTTTAAGATGAAGTTTTGAATCACTTCCCTCACCCTCACTTAAGTTCATATAGGAATAGAAATTTATAAGAATTAAATCAATGGAAACATGATTTTTAATATGACCACACAATATTCGGTTCTGGTGGTCTTATTTTTAAAAGTCAGTTTTAAAAAATTCATTATTCAGTACATTCTACAATAGTTTTCATACGCTACAAATCCAACCCTTGTGTTTTGAAATAAGCATCTGGTGGGTGGTAAGTCGTCAGGCGTATCAAACTTCAGCGGTTTCCGAATCCGAATATCTATGAGTATGGGTCGTGAAAATACTAACGAGAGGTATGGCAAGAACCGCAGGGTTCATATGATTTCCTGCTTAATATCTAGATTCTGGAATATACAGTAAATGTGGCTAGTTAAAAAAAAATACCGTATTGATATTGATAGACATATTCTACAATAAAAATGCTCATTTGATGATGGATTGGTCTATACATATATATATATATATATATATATATATATATATATATATATATATATATATATACATATATATATATATATATATATTACATATTTTTAGTATTGTTTTATTGATCTACATATATGATTACAATTTTTAATCATTGTTTTGGATTGATCTACATATATGATTACAATTTTTAGTCATTGTTTTGGATTGATCTACATATATGATTACAATTTTTAGTCATTGTTTTGGATTGATCTATATATATGTATATATGATTACGATTTTTAGTCATTGTTTCTAAGGTGCATAAATATGATCATATAAGGGTAATGATTGGTTTAATCTTTCCCATCTTTTGATTTATCGTTACAGCTTCTGTTGTTTACCTGTGTAACAATTTGCATGTGGCAGAGTATTCAAAATTAACTCATAGTTATTGGTAAAGTTTATCTCTCGGAACTTCTCGATTCAACTTCCATCTACAACATGATAATTTGACTCCAAATGTCTTATCACGGATTGTCTTCATGTCATTATAAGTTTAGATAACTTGCATCATCTGATAAAAAGTTTGATATAATGATACACACATAACGATGAACTTACAGACTGATATTTCTATTTTTTTCTAAATAATAGAGCAAGATGCCTACGGTTCTACGACAAGAAATCAAATCTATACATTAACACAGTTTTAATCAAATGACATATTACCAGGGATGCTTTATGTTGCAACGCCTAAAATGTACATACATACATACATACATACATACATACATATGTCAATCTTTAAAAATAAAAATTTTTACCAACTTAGTTTTAATGTCTATGCTTTATTTCAAAAGATATTACCCACTAAACCATAGAACCGGTAAATCCAAGGCATGTCACTTTATGAGGGGAAAAAATTACCCAAACATCCCCTGACAATATAATAAATTATTCTTACGCAATATAGCACAATTGTCATTTAGTTGCTAGTTAAAAGTTCCTGATGAGGGAATTCTGCCGAGTTAACTTTAAAAATACAGATTCAGTTATGATATTTTGAGATGTGTATATCCTCAATTTACACCATGTACGCTTATTTTTCATAGCGTACCTGCTAACAACTTATCCTACGCTCGAGCTAATTCAAGGAAAAATGCATCAGAATAATTATTTCAGTAGAAAAGGGGAAATGGCTAAATAAATGAGATTGAAGAAGTAAGACCTGGTTTAGGAATGAGGTTTGACATAATGGCAAAAAATATTATGACAGTGATAAACGGGATTAAGAAGAGCAGTACCACTAACAAGAACAAAATAAGCGCAACAAATTAATAAAATTTACCATAGTGCGCATGTGTCCAAATCACTGTAAAAAATGTTCAAGATGGGACGTACTAAGCGAGCAATATCCAACCTGGATGGAAATGATAGCACTTAGAGAGACATACTCATTGTGCACAACCCCCACAAATGATGGCAAAAATAAAACAAGGCGGAAGTATCAGCCATCCTTAACATTCTACCCTAAAAAGGTTCCCCTTTATGCAAAACAAAAAACACTACTATATTCGAAAGGGAGGGTTAAAAATAAAAAAGCAGAGAAAAGAGCGGTTACGGTAAGAAAAGAAAAACTTGAGGGGGGGGGAAAAAAAGACTGCAAGAGAACCTTTAAGGATGGCAGAAATGGCGAGGAATATTGTGAGAACCATCGCCTGCTGACTGGCTGGTCATTAGCGGTTTGGATGAGATTTTCGTCAGGTGTAGACGGCGCGGAGGAGCGATGCTCGACTGCTGCTATTTCGGTTCTGGTTTTGTGGTAAGTTGGCGAAGGGGAAGATAGTTTCGAGATTTTTTTTTTTTTTTTTTTTTAAATTCAGTAAAGGAATTTTAAGCCACAATTTGCATTACTGTATGCGAGCTGAAAATGTATCGTTAAACGCTGTCATCATTTTCAACACACAAGAAGACGACTTCGAGTGGTCAAAAATGTCCTGCTTGGATTGCTCATAATAGAATATTTGTAATTCAACAACGGTGTGGCTAAATAAATAGAACAAAACGATAGTTGAGAACAAGAAAAACGCCAAAGAACATATCAAGATCATTAAATAATTGAATTGAATAATGCAACAAAGACTGAAACGTTTGTTCCCCTGTACACGTTTCCAGAATAACATTTACTGCTACTAACGTCCAACTGGAATCTTCTTAAAATCCCCAACGAATTCTTTTGGAATGGAGATGAAAGATACACTACTTCCTACTAGGGACTCTGATTACAATTTCTGCTCTCTCTCTCTCTCTCTCTCTCTCTCTCTCTCTCTCTCTCTCTCTCTCTCTCTCTCTCTCAAGGGCTGAAAGGAACGCCATAACAAGACTATCCCAGGACATTTAAGGGAAATGAAAGGAAACACAAAGACAATCACATACCCAAAGCTTCCCAATTTATACACATAAACATCAACACCTAGGCATGTAAAGGTAAAAATAAACATTTGTCTCCTGAATATGGCGGGTTCATTCTTCTCTCCGTGGTTCTGAAAGGGTAAATCAAAAGATAAAGAGAGATTGCAAGGGGAAAACACGGCAGAAAAGCAATAAATACATAAGGGAAAATGACAACGGATGGGTTCAGTGTGGAAACCTGAACAACAAAGGTATGACATGTGTTGATCTTTCATCGGATTGTTCGCTCTGTGAAAACCAATCCGAAACGGAAAGGGCCGGCCAAGAGAGACACAAGCGCAACATCGCAAGTTAAGGCCGATTAAGCTATCTCAGAAACTGTTCATTCCGACCCAAGTGTCGACGTGAGGCTTAGCACCTTCTGGTTCCGGGTAGTTAAGTGTAGGATTCCCCTTTCCTTTGCCGGGAAGCGAAGCGAACGGTTGACTGTTTTGATTCAACTCGAGTTTCATTTCTGTTTTTTTACAACGTGAGAGAGAAATCAGATGTTGAAGATCTCTCTCTCTCTCTCTCTCTCTCTCTCTCTCTCTCTCTCTCTCTCTCTCTCGTATTTAGAACGGAGATCTTTTGAAGATCAAACAAGGATGAGATTGGCCGAATTCATTTCAGGTTTTGGAAAGAGGGAAAAAGTGGGAGGTGAGAGGACGCTACGATCGTAAACAAAAATGAGATACATCTCTGTGTATCTCACAGTTGTCCTACAGATTGCAATACATAAAGCGCCAGAGAACGAGTCTAACGTATTTAATACTTGTAAAAGAAAATGATGATAAAGTATAAAGGTGCAGCCACCATCTACCTGTGCCCTCAGAAAACAAAATATTAATTTCAATATTCTCGCACTGATTAAGGTGATCCCAAAAGATTCTAACAATTATGGTTGGAAGTACCATATGCTGAAGAAGTTTAATCTCGTTACCCCTGGCAAATGAATCAACGCACTACAATCATGAGCAAGCAGACATGATACAATACCAAGAATAAATGCGAAATTCTACTTGCAATGAAGGATCACTGACGGCATTTCGGAACCTAATGAGCCGACGCCAAGACTGACGACTTAGTACATTATAGTACTGCAAATATGCCAAAATTAACGATGGACATTTCGCCTATCTTTGTATTACATAACGAGGTCATACAGGAATCACAGATGCGTAAAGGAACAGAAGCCTTGAAGACTACGCATCTACTATTCAGCAATGCCTGGCCTTGATCAGGTTTTCAACGGAACATCTCAACTTCGACAATTACCATCACTTCCCTAGACTCATATATTTACCTGGTGCTTGCGGCTGGTATTGTGCTCTCCTGCATGTAAGAGACATTCACATTTTTAAAATGAGAGCAGTACACTGAACGAACTAAATGTCCTATTCTTAGTTCAATTCAGTTTACTGGAAGAAGAAAAACAGTGTATGGTATTCATATAGAATACATGTCTTAACCGTAAATAAACATGGAAAAGTTATATTTTTCTTTAATATACAATTACCTTTAGCGTCTACATACTGTATAACCAATTTCAAATAGATTCTATTAATATTCTGGGGGTGACAATGCAACGGAATATATGTTCAAATACCTACGTGGCTAAATTCCCATTCCAATAAATGTGGGTAACCTTAGTTTCTGCTTATCTTAACTGAAGACTCCTACCAAAGTGTAGCAAGTACATTACATTACACACACACACACACATACATATATATATATATATATATATATATATATATATATATATATATATATATATATATATACATACATACATACATACATACATACATACATGAACGAGACTAAGGAAAAGGTGCAAGGTGTTATATGACCAAATTCCTTAATAATTCTGAAGCTAAAAACATATCACAAAGACGGGTCACAAAACTATATTAGCTTTCAAGACAAATTGTAATTAAACTAACGTCTTTTCCTCTTTCTGCAAAATGTGCCTGTTTGAACGTGAAAATGTGTACTCTCTCTTGCGTTTAGGATTCCCACATTTTCAAATTAAACCCACATTTTCACTTTCTAAGATGGAACAGAGGAAATTTCCTCTTCGATTAGTAACTAGGTTTCTACTATTCATATGTCCAGAGTAACAAAGGGACGTGGTAGGTGTTGAATGAGGGATTTAAATTCATCAATGGGGAAGATTTCACTAGGTGGTATATAGAGTATACCAGTATATTTTCTCTGCACACCGATCACTTGCAGTGCAGACTGGATACTAATAAGATTTTGTGGGGTGTCATTACGAATATACAAAACTACACCCCCCCAATGGCTTCCTATATTTATGTTATAAGTGGAATGACAGGCTGTATACTCTTGTGAGTTCAGACACATACTATTACCAATCATAGTCCCCCGCAAACCTATACATACAGGAGGCGCTTCTGATATGACGGTTCCACTGGCGAATATAAATGAATTTTATTTAGATTTTGAGGCCGTTATACTGGACACCTTTTTCAGTGATTTTACTTATTACCTTGCTCCTGTTTTTTTTTTTTTTTTTTTCGGATGGAGACTGATTGCCATCCGTTTCAAGGCTGAAGGCTGCCGTTTCCATGGAGGAGGAACCTCCTGCTGCAGAGGGCAAAGTCTCCCCAGTATTATGAGTGTTGGCATCTTTGATGCCATCTTTGTCAAGGGAATATCAAGCTCAGGAGGACCAGACAAAGCAGGCGCCGCCTGAGGAGAGGTGGAAATGTCACGTAAAAGTCTGTGCATCCTCTGAGGCATCAGGAGCACCAGTCACAGCAGGCGCAGGCTCCAAGGAGACACAAGGACTAGATACAGATATTACAGCCTCCAACTTCTAAAAGGAAAAAGAATGCATAACGACTCTTTTTACTGAACTAAAACGTTCTCCGATAAAACAGCCCTGAAGAGATAATAGAAATTTTTTGCAAAAATATGTCTACTTCAGGATCAGACATCTTAACAATCAAATTAAAGTAATAAAAAGAAAGACGGAAGGTTAAACAAATAGGGGAGGTGCTAGGGAAAGACTAAAACTAAATATGTGAGTGAGTTTATAAACTGTTACTTCTTGTATATATGTTATACCCTGATTAAGATAAAATAAAAACAAGCACGGAATAACGTACTTTATTTAACATGCATGTTAGTTGATAAACCCTAATAAACTACAGGAGACTTTTTCGAAGTGAAATTAAAAACGTGAGGCGACGTAGCTACGATTAAAAAATAAAATGCAAATTAAGTATAGCACAAGTGCGATGCATCAAATGCTAGATTTACTCAGGCCTGTGGTCTGGGTAGCGACAGGGTGAAAGAAGAAAGAAAATGCCCGCTTCTGTCGGGCTGATCTGTAGAAGTGGGTCCTGTGATAAACAAGCTATGTCACAGTTTCAGTTTACAGCTGTACTTTCATCGGCCTGGTGAATATATAACTGTAAATCCATGGATATCCTCTAATATATCAACTTTACAGTTAGAAAGTTCTCAGTCTATTCCTTTTAGTCTATTCCCTTTTAGAATCCTGTTTTTTTTTCAGTACATTAATTATAAGTTTTACTTTAAATAAATAAACAATGGCTGTACTTATAACAACCCAACAGAACATCTCATACAACTACTTAATAACTTTTAAAAAATAAAACAATATTTAATGGCAAAAAAAAAAAAAAAGTTAAGCGCTCTGAGTTTAACCCTCCTAAAATGATTCATGTCGACATCTTTAATTCGACCTGCTTTTTTTCAGTACATTAATGATAAGCTTTAGAAACTTTAAATAAATAAACAATGGCTGTACTGTAGATGCAAAGACAATTATACAGAAAGAGCAATTTTGATGTATTTAGCAAATTTACGAGACAAGGTAAAGATCAAAGAAATGTGATGGTCGGCAATATCCACCATATTCTGCAAAATAATATTTATAATGATTCTATCAATCAGTTTATATGTACTTCCATAAGGATATCCATGAGTTGTTTATCATCAACTTGAAAAATTTTTCGTGACATAAGAGCTACTTTGATAAATGTAAAATAAAGTCAAAATCGTTTCATAAAAAAGCGCTCTGAGTTTTACTGGTATGGAGGTTTTGGCTTGATCAACTGTTAGCGGGATGAGTTTTAAACTTTCCAAGTGAGTTTCAAAAAAAAAAAATGGTCTTAACGATGTAGCAAGACGGTTGCGGTTTCTTCACGGGCACTCTCTCGACAGGGTCTCCACCTGCGGCCAACAAACAACCATCTCTCTCGCTGCTCCAGCCTAAACATATATGCCCAAGAAATATATATATATATATATATATAGTTCTATATATACAATATATATACCTGACTAAAGGTTACACACACAGACAAACATATGAAAATAAGAGGATATATATATAAACAAACAAATACCATAATATAAAAACAATATATATATATATATATATATATTCAACCGTTCTCCATTTCTCGTAACGAGTGATGGGTCCAAGGAAAATCAATACTATGGCAACAGGCACAATCATACAACTGCTTGAATCACAGATGAAGGCCCTGTTTAGACTAATTCTTCAACGCTCAACGGTTCCACTTCCTAGTCTTACCTACTGTATCGCGTTGTGACGGCTCTCCCTGGCCAGTCCCCTCCCACACAAAACCCGACGCTCTCGCTCCCTGGATAACAATGCCTTTTAATTCTTGCACCTCCTACATCTTTTGAATCAGCACTTTCTATGGCCTTTTTTCTATGAGCGACAAAAAAAAAAAAAAAAATGAAAATCCAAAATTGAAGGGAAAAGTACATGATTAATATTTTCCCATACCTCAACATGCCAAAACTCAAAACTGAAATATCATATAAGTAAAAAACATCACTCCCCACCCCCACCCCTCTCACTCTCACATTTTGACGATAAGAAAGAAGTGTCCAGCACAAACCACTGTACACCATTGCATTTACCAAGTTAAAAAACAACAGGCAACGGAGAGGGCCACTGGCTTGTTAGCTAGGAACTGTGCGCTACGGGGTACCGACTATCCTTTAGTAAATTCAGCCAATGAATCCTCGCTGGATTCTGACGCGTAAACGATAGCCAAAATTTAGCAATGGTAGCCATTCCCGGGCATATAGGGGTTATGAATCTCCTGATCTACAAATACTAGCGATAAACTGACAGTAGGAAAATGGAACTTAGCAACCCTGCAACAAAACTGGAAAGGTGCTAAAGATAAACAGGTAAATAAATAGCTAAATATTTATTTGTTTAAAAATTCAAGAGATATGACTGGATGGGAGTAATGTATATATTTATTCAAGAAGGACAGATGGAAATGGTAGAGGAGCGGGCCGCTTGATTTATCACTCACTTGTGTGTGGTCGTGAGTAAGAGATACACTAGATGCTGTCTTAATGCAAGAATTCTCTGGATGAAATGGGATAGGTAACAGAGAAACTGAAGAGAAGGAAAACAAAGATTATGGTGGAATCACCGCTGAGATAATCTTTGTTGAAAATGCAATGACATTTCGTATTCATACAATACTGCTTTGCAGAATGTGAAAAAAAATAAAGCATGACGATTGGGAACAGGCAGTCGACTGAGGCACCACAGGAAGAACTACATCCACATGGTTAACTACAGAAGCATATCACTCAAGTTGGCTACCATGAAAATATTCAGTATGCTAGAGAAAGAAATTGGTAAACAGCAGGCACTAGAAAAATCAGTAGTTAAGAAATACTGTGCAGCAGTATCTGAAATTTAAAAATCCCCTTCTGGCAGCTTCCGCTGATAGCGAGAAGGCATTTGACTGCGTCCACACACCAGTATTATGTAAGCAAGATCTTGCGTCACTATGGTATTCCAATTATGTAAAGCAAATTGAAATTATCCATGAACACAGTAGACTCAAAGCTAATGCTCAAGGAGTCTTATCAAGTCAATTTTAAGTAAATAGCGGGGACGTGCAAGGGAGTGTCATTTCACCTTTGCTGCACGCCCGTCTCAAGCAATTTTTAATGAAAAATAAAAGAGTGGTTGGAGATGAAGAGGTTTAGACGGCGGTTATGATAGAAACTGATAAGACATTGAATATGCCGACGACGCTGCTTCAATCAACGTTCTACAACAAGCAGAAGCAATCAGGGCAGTGTATGCCCAGAGGGATGAAATAACAGGCGGATATATGATTAATCTGGCTGCGCCTTTCAAAATATTCAGTCAGAACAATAATATCAAACAAAGATTCTCTGGAGAAGAAATTAAACAATGAAAGACAAAAAATAAGACAACTTAATCAATGGGCCGGCTGAAAAATATCTGGAAATCTGCTGAACTGAAATTGCATACAATGATTCACTGGGACATGAATCATGATATGTCAGTGCGACATCTAAATGATTTTGTCTATTTGTGAATAAAGTTTCAAGAGGAAATTTTTGAGTTTGATCACAAGACTGAGTGAAAAATACCATAAGGGAAATTACGAAGTTCCATATTTAGAAAGGATGATGGTGCAAGGGAGACGGAGAAGGTCTGGACAAGTCCTGCGCACCACCCAGGGGAGAAAACTACATGCTAGCGTCTGCTGGGCTCCTCGTGGCACCAGATGAGTTGGAAGAACCAGACCTACCTGGATCAGAACCTATGAGGCAGGGGGCTGCAGACGAGTGGAGATTTGTGAAAGAGAATACACAGTAAAGACCTTGCTAGATGAAATTCACAGGGGCCCTTTGCGTTATAATGTCTTGGAGGCGATGATAATGCTGATTTTTCAAATTATCTAAATTACCGATTAAAAGAGCTGCGACCAATAAAGAAGGTCTTCCCATAAATCTCACAACACAGTCTTTTCTGAAAAGTGGCTGAAAACAGAAACCGACACTGCAATCAAAATCCTAATCAAAAAAAAAAAAAAAAAAAACGAACACATAAAAATAAATGAAGAACAAAATTCGCAAGTTCTTGAGCGAAGGCAAAAACAAACGATACTATGAAAACACTATCCGTGTTTCCTTTCAAATCATCTACAATTCACAGGAGTTTTTGCTATACCGCCACATATAAACAAAGTTCACTTTACACGTTGCAAAAGGAATAAACCAAATGATTAAGAGTAAGCGTTCTCGTTACCCACCTTGCAAAAAGGTTAGCGGAATATCCGCCAGTTTACAACAACGTTTAAAAAAAATAAACAACTTCTAAAAAGTGGAATTTACATCGTGGCAGTAAGATGTGCAACGTAATAATTGCAATTAGGGTCTACTCCTGCAAAACATCAAATCGAATCAAATTCCTAGGTGTCCCTAATTACAAAAAAAAAAAAAACTAAGAAAAGGAAACAAAATGGCTGTATCAATAAAATTAAATATTTTATTTCCACGTTTCGATTACAATAAATAACTGTTTTCAAAGTGACTAAATATTCAGTATTGCTTTCCAAATGCTACGTATTTCAGGCAACGTCAGAATTTAAAAATACATGGAAATAAAAGCAACTAATAAACTCACAAGAACATAACAGAAGCACTTACAATTGTTAAGCAACGACAAAAACCAGAATTGATTGACGAGCCCTCTGTATTCAATGTCACTTATTTTGCACTCTCTCTCTCTCTCGCCTAGTATTAGCAAAAACAACGAAAAGGAATCCGATAATACATCATTACTTCGAATACCTTTCAATATTAAAGCCACCATTATAAGGTAGGCCTCTTCATTCGCATTTCTCTGTCTATTGGGTCATCCTCGTACCTGTATACATTCTACTGAAACCGTCTTTAGCTTTCCGTAATGAATCTGTTTCTCCAGTGGGTTAGGAAATGATCTCAGACTCCCTAGCGAGAATCTCCACTGTCGGGTTGGCTTTCGCCTTCATTCGTTTAATACTATTCATCCCCTGCAACCACACCTTTGGCCCGCCGTATCAACCCCAAGAGCTTGAATACCACCCTTCATCCACGCACCCCAACGAGGACCCACCCGGCCCCCGCCTCCGTAAGAGCGACTACGTGGAAATCCCGGTCAGGGATGAGGAAGACATCAGACGTCGCAAATCAATCGCAGATGTAGAGACCCCGACGAGGCGAGAGAGAGAGAGAGAGAGAGAGAGAGAGAGAGAGAGAGAGAGAGAGAGAGAGAGAGAAAACAGTCAGACAGACAGGTGGGCCCCCCGGTCTATTCCTCCGCGTGCTCTCCCCACTTGTGAAAACAATGATCACAAGGGCCATCGCGCTCTACAAAGACTTTTACAATTGAGACACAACAGAGACAGAGTCGCAGCGCAGCGCCCTTGGGCTACCCAGGCTCATTACTCATACATCTACTTTGATGCTGATGACCATTCCCTGTGCACCGCTCTAGGGCAAGCCTCCTCATCCTCTGACTCCCGCTCTCCCTCCCCCACCCCTACTCCGTCATGCTTCAACCTACATTCACCTCTCCTCCACCTCCTCCTCCTCCGCTTCCCCATGTCCCCCTTCAATCCCTTCCTTTACACTGCCTCTTTTTTCGCCCCTGGTCTAAAACCATCTGCTATATGTTTACCAGTCAACGTTACAGCTTTGTTTCATCTGCTTACTCTTCATGCTAATTTCTCTCCCATAAATCCTTTATTCCGCCTTCAACTGTTTTCCGTTTACTTTTCCAGTTTAGTCTTGCATGCACAGATTTTATTCCAATATTAAAACGAATCCTAAATATCAACTAACGCACACATAACCTTCATACATTATGTATGTATGTATGTATGTATATATATATATACTATATGTACATACATATATATATATATATATACATACATACTGTATACATACATACATAATGTATGAAGGTTATATACTATATACATACATATTTAGAATTCATTTTAATGAATATATATAAACATACATATAGAATATACACACACACACATATATATATATATATATATATATATACATATATATATATATATATATATATACATATATATATATATGTATATATATATACATAATGTAGAGAGAGAGAGAGAGAGAGAGAGAACGT
>NC_089760.1:3665000-3807500 GCF_040412425.1 Macrobrachium rosenbergii | reverse complement strand
GACATTGCAAGCAATGAACATTATGTTAAATTATGTTCGTGTTTAATAGTCAATTGTGATGTTTCACTAAAGCGACTGTCGTTACCACTGAAAATGAGAGCAGTTCTTCCTTTCTTGGCATTCTGTTTAAGAGAACAGTTTTAGCAAACGCACGTATTTGTCTGTGTAATCACCAAAAAGGTACGCCAATTTACCGGGCAGAAAAATGCTGCCGTAATACACC
Source organism: Macrobrachium rosenbergii (assembly GCF_040412425.1). NCBI lineage: Eukaryota > Metazoa > Arthropoda > Malacostraca > Decapoda > Palaemonidae > Macrobrachium > Macrobrachium rosenbergii. The sequence goes on along the minus strand of NC_089760.1, from coordinate 3,807,277 downwards.
ATTCAAGTGATTAAAATGTTCGTATTCATTTGGGCAACATTGCCGGCCTCTGAATATTTATGCTTTGCATTGGTTATTTTTCCATCAAAAGGAATCGCAAAGGCTAAAAGCATTCCAGTAACAACAATTTGTTGTCTCTTTTCGTCAACGATAAAGTGATATTTAATTTCGTTTTACTTATCGTCTTATACGCGTACCAGAGAGCCCCAAAAAATTTTATAACGACAATCTATACATCTTTGAATGTCAATAACCACTTCAAGTACTTCTCCTACGATAGTAAAGGCTACGTAGCATTCGCCTACATGGTTTTAAGTCTACAGGTTAAGTGCAGGATGTGTTTTAAGACTGTAGTATTTCTACCTGCAGCTTATGGGCTGCTGAAATTCCAAATAGAAAAAAAAAAAAAAATTCAATCTCGAGGTATTTCGGTTCTCTTCTACTACTGGTTTTGAATCTAAATTAGTACATTTACCCTTACACGTATATCCGTATGTAATTAAAGCAGTACGGATAACTATACAAAAATAAACTTACTTATGAATTAAGAGGTAAATTAGCAAACGGCTGGCCTATGCGATACAATTAACAAGGGGAAAAGTCATATGACAATGAAAGTTAACTGCTCAAGAACGGGAAACTGAAAAATGAAGTCAGCATATCAACACTACATTCATGTTTCTGCTATGTAAAACTTGCTAAATGAAACCACCAATGTGTTAAAAACGTAATGCCCAACGCGGACCAAAGCAAGGCAGTGTAATAAGTACAAATTTTCATTCTATTCTTGTGTCCATCTAATAAAACTACCACGTTTCAAAAAACCATGTTTCACATGGAGTGTTCAACAAAGCTATCATTGGAACTAACTGCATATTATAAATCCCAGTTACTGGTGTAGAAACCTGCCTTTTGGAGAACTGTACAGAATATTTTCTCCCTAAACATAATTTCAATACGTGATTACCCAGGAAATTCAAGAATAAGTAAGTTTTAATGACAAATGAATTGCCATTAAGAAGGAAAAATATCCTGCCCGAAATTACAATAGTTCCAAAGAGAATAAATCCAGCAAAAATCACTCAGAAATGTCAAAAACAAAAGGTGCAAATTGAAAATAAGGGAATAAACATAGATAACATTTCAGGATAAGACTAAAAAGTAATTAAATGCTGCTAATTAATTTTTCGATTAGCATAAAGAAGGAATACCACTGATTAAAAACACTAAAAGGATAGGTTTCATGTATGCATCACGCTTAAATTAACCTAAAACACAGGCAAAACGCATCATTCATAAATACGAAAGCCTTACTCCAAGGGCGGAGAAATATCTATGGGAGATTTGGAATTCTTATAACAAAATGAACATCACGACTTTTTTTGTTCATGACATCAAGATAAACGAGAGATTTCCAATTCACATACCAACTATTATGGGAGTGAAAAACGGCATCCACAATAGGTAATAAAAAAAAAAGCATTTCATAGATATTATTTAGCTTATCAGATGTGAATTTAGAAATTTCGTAGAATTCCAAGAATTTCGAGAAATATTAAAAATCTGAACTAATTCCATCCCTCATCTTTACAGTCAACGACAAGCTCCTAAAATTCCTTGAAACGATCTAACGGGCGTTTAAATTCACGATTTAAAATAAATATGACAAAAAAGCCAAGAAAAAATTATAAAATTTAATCATGTTAAATCTATATAACTAATGAGCTTATATCAAAATGGTGAGAAATTAGCATTTCTCCACACTAAACTGACTGTATACTATACATCTACCAAAATGCACCCTCAATCTTAGACCATTTTAATGAGAGAGAGAGAGAGAGAGAGAGAGAGAGAGAGAGAGAGAGAGAGAGAGAGAGAGAGAGAGAGAGAGAGAGAGTTGCTAAATGTTGACAATGACGTTCTTTATTAGTTTATTTAGCATACATAATCTATACATTCTTAAAATGTATGAATTCTTTAAAATACACAATTACGTATATTACATTACGTATGTTTGCGCGACCATGTATGCATATTACAATTTTCTAGGGGTTACTGTACAGATATACAGACAATATAATGGGTAAGGAAGACCAAAACAAACTTCGATTACAAGCAGATAAATGAAGTTTTTAGACAGTTTTACCTTAATCCACTTCCACTATGAACGAATTGATCCACAGTGACCATATTCTTTCCTCTACCATGCAAACATCTAATATCATCACTGTTGCGTAACTACAGCAAGTCAAAATTAGTACTTCGTGGAACAATATAAAATGAACTAACTTCACGTTTTTTTATGAACATTTACATCTTAAAACTAAAATAACTACATAAACGACTGGTTAATTGACTGATATAAATTGGCATTGCGAAGAATATTTGGGTCTTTAACGAAAACTTATATTAACGAAAATTTTCATTAAATATTTACTTAATCCATACATGCTTTATAATCCTTTTGCACATACATAATATTAATACATAGTGATAAAACGACTGATAAAAGTGGATAAAAACAAACTGTAAACCAAATATTTTAAGGAAACCAGCTTCCTCTACAACTTTAAAACGTCCACGTTATGAATCTCTTCCTCTACAAGAAACCTGAAAAGACGGTAGTTCCCGTCTGCACCATGGCACTCGTAGACAAAGCGTATTCTCTAGTTACTGAAGCTAGGGCATTCCTCCTGTAATGCCAGGCTGCCGAAGTTGTCATCACCGGAAGTCATGGGTTGCTAGCCCGTTGCTTCTATTTACCCAATTCTTAAATGGTACGGGAAGCATGCCCAATTGAGGGTTTAATTGGAATACTCGTTGCTTAACCTACTCCGAATAGTTCCTCGTTGGACGAGCCGGTAGAGTTGTCGGATAGCACTCTGCTAGGCCCGAGTTCGAGTCTCCGACCGGCCAATGAAGAATTAGAGGAATTTATTTCTGGTGATAGAAATTCATTTCTCGCTATAATGTGGTTCGGATTCCACAACAAGCTGTAGGTCCCGTTGCTAGGTAACCAATTGGTTCTTAGCTACGTAAAATAAGTCTAATCCTTCGGGCCAGTCCTAGGAGAGCTGTTAATCAGCTCAGTGGTCTGGTTAAACTAGGGTTTACTTAACTTTACCCAAAGAATACAGCTACCAAAGCTTATAAGCAAGCTCAAATAAAAAATGATTACTGAAGTCCACTGTTTAGTGAAAGGATATTTTATAGGCAAACCCTTTCACTACAACTTCGTTTGTCCACAGAAATATTAAGATTTCCTTGTATACCCAAAAATACATTAGCAAAAGGACATTATATATATATATATATATATATATATATATATATATATATATATATATATATATATATATATATATATATATATAAAGACTATACATAAAATTGTAATATCTCACAAAACACCTGCTGGGTACTTTCCAGCTTTCACTGTACTCCACTAACCATCCCACCAACAGAACTACACTTACCGTCAATTTTTAACAAACCACAATAAATGATACTTTTAATATATACGTTCTTTGTACAAGAGTGGAAATTAATTATAAGAAATTAGATGTTATAAAACTTATCTTGAATCTTCTGTTTTATTTTTATTTCTTAGAAATGTAAGGCAATGCCTATTTTATTGTTATCAATAAAAAAAACATTAAATACATACAAAAGTAATACAAACCAAAGTTTCAGCCTAACATCCAGTATAAATGAAATCAAAAGACTATGAAACTCATCAACCAATTTTATACATATTGAAGGGTTTTCATTCACGATAAAGAGTTCCCAATTGCTGTATACGAAATTGTTTGGATAAAAAAATCATTGCGCGAGCGCGCTCACACACACACACACACAAACGTACAATCTGTGAGTACTTTAACTGACGATTAATTTAGCTTAAATGGACGGAAAGCCGACATTTTACGCAACACAGATAGAAAACTTTGTTCATCTGCTTTCCTTCCTCGAGACCCCCAAAGGCGTTCCTTTCAAAAACCTACGATTTAAAAGCACAACAATGTGAAAAATATCAGGTACAAATGAATGGAAATATACTTTAAAACAATGCTTTCTCTTTCACGTTTGCACAATTTTGAAGCAGATTCGTAAATGTACAAATAAAAAGAAGAGCAGAAATAACAACTTTGTAATCATAGTCCTCATTTGCATCTTCTTTTCTCCCCCTCATTTTTCCAGCGACAGCGACCACCCTCTTCTCTCCACCTCATCCACTTCATGTTCCTCGGTTTCAACTTCGCAGCTCATACTTGATTCCTGCTGCCTCCCTCCTCCGCCCACCCCCACCTCCCTCCCTGCCGCCCGATCCCCTTCCTATAGGCTCTGCCTCTGCAGCTTCCACGTCAGGTAGGTAGTAGAGGGCAGGCAGTATCTCCACGCGGATTTATGCTAGCTTCCAGATTCTGGGTTGGACCGTCTCTCATGAGGATTTATATCGCCTTCACTACTCCTGCCTACTACTCGTATAGCTTGCTCTCTCTCTCTCTCTCTCTCTCTCTCTCTCTCTCTCTCTCTCTCTCTCTCTCTCTCTCTCTCTCTCAGTACCTTCCTTTCTTATTCCTTGACATCAAGACCTATTTTCCCATTTTACACAAGCCATATGCACATGTCTCTTTCCTATGTTTTTTCATCGACAAAAAGTTATCGAACAACTTTAAACGATCAGCGGTTCTTTATATCATTCAATTAATGGCAATTGCCTTAAATGACTGGCCTAAGTTGCCCAAAATCTTTTCACGATCTCTCCAGTCTTTCAAACCCCCTCTCTTCCAACTTTAACATCACCCAACCTGCTTCTTAATAAATCCAAAATCTTCGCGATCTTTTTGAAACAAAATCTCAATTCGGCCATTTAATTAACTCTTCAATATCTTTCTGATGTATATGGATGATCAAACTTTAATCATTTTTTCTTGGTAATTTAACAAAGGCAACTAATTATGATTCCTGAATTTTTTTTCTATGACAAAAGACTTCACAAATTTATGCAGAGATTTCTGTCCAAAAATTTCTAGTTTCTTTCTAATTATCAACTGAAAGACTGAGTTAGATAATTATCTTTCTTTTCATCATACTTCGCTATCATTTGTAAGCACTGACAAGAATCACTTTCAGCTTTCTCGTGCCTTAAACATGCATCAAATTTCAAAGGGAACTTGAAATATCAAAACACTTCAGAATGTAAACAAGTTAAGTTCCTTAGAACATGAAAACTACCACTGCAGCCGATTTGAAATAACTATCATACATTATCTGAGATCACTGTTTGCCTCAATGTATCAAAAGAACAAAACATGGAAGGTAGGTTACTAGTTGTATACAAATGCTCAAAATGCGAAAAAAAATTCAAATCACTTCCTTTTGCACTATGGGGACGCTTTTTACGTAAACTGACCTCGGTAATTTGCCACATACTTCCGCTCTACCTAATATTAAGAAAGAAAAATGCGCTGCCGATTCTTGCAGCCACGAACGACAGAATGTTTAATGTTATTTTCATAAGAGAACTCACCCAGACAGAAAAACCCAAATGACAAAATTAAAACAAATGAAAAAAGGGAGAAGATTTGGTCTGGTCTCCTGATGTTGTAAAAGCGTCTAACTACGTTCACTGGAAATTGCGGAAACTGTCATGCTCATATGATATATATTTAGGTAAATCAAGAAGAAACATATATATATATATATATATATATATATATATATATATATATATATATATATATATATATATATATATATATATATATATATATATAATGCATCTCGACAACTCTGCAATTGTGTCCCCTTTAATTGTGTCATTATATTCCTTGTCCTCTTCACCGTACTAATAGAATGATTTCTAAACAAACTGGTTTCACAACAGCAAACTGTTATCACAACAGCACTTACAAATGCCCCGATGGACACTATTCTAAAACAAAATAGGGCAAATTATATATTAATAATTCTAGGCAAAAAACAAATAATTCTTTTAAAGCTACAAAAATATTTTACAGACACAAATAGACAAAATATTTGTCATCTTCAGATGGAGCAATAGTACTCTTGCATGTCATTTCCCACTCCACAAGACAAGACAGATATTATCAAATGTGTTACCAGACACACAAATCGTACAACCCTAAATGACAATATAAGAAAAAAACGATAAACTGTGCCTCACTAAACTCATTATTCCTCATGGTGGGTTCCAAGCGACAAGTGCCTTTTTTTTTTTTTTTTATTATTATTAAACAAGGGGGATCATGACAGTAGAAAAAAAATAACTTACCATAAAAAGTATTACATTGGATGATGCCAGGTTCAAATATCATAGTGTTTATTAAGCAATTAATAATTACAATTAAAATAAATTTAAGTTGTGATACAGCACACGAGTGTTATTGCAATCGCTGCGTCAAATAGCACTTAGAGACGGGTCTGCAGACTTCAAGGATAAGAATCAATAAATTTAAGATGAGCAAGACGTTATAAGATTTTAATGGTTATACCGATATACTGTTATCTATAGGTAGTTGACAATCGTGTTTCCCACCTCGACAAGGTGTCTGTTGGAATGCTAAGCCTGATGCAAGCCGGGCGGCATAATTTACTGAATTACCACCTTAAAACCACTTGATGCCAGTAATTATTTTTTTTAATTTACTTTCTCAATAAAACATACAATGCATTTAATGTAGCTGAAGTTTGAATTTATTATATTATTAATTTTACTGGTTTGATTTCTCTGCACATGCAATTGAAAATAAAAATATACAGTCATGAATTATCACTTTCCAGGAGGTTTAAAACCAAAGCAGGAAAAGAAAACAGTCCGTTTGTCTTTTCAACAACACCAAAGGATTAAGCAGCTCTATAAGGGCTTACGGTCATCCAAATACGTCACCATTAGAGCTGTACTTTAACTGCTCACTTAAATTACCCTTACCAATGGTGTCGCAATATGTGTCCAACTTCGATGAACGAGCGTACAGGAGTACATTTTTATATACTTAAAAACTCACTTCTATACATAAGAACGGGAACAGTGGATATAGCGTTATTCTTTTCTTGAACTTACAGCAGCTCACTTTGTTCCCCTATTAAGCCTATGATTGTCCTTTCAAAATTCTGAAGATAAATTAGTCTGCATCTGTAATGTACTGTAGTACCGTTGCCATGTGTACAATAGTAGATCAGAGAAAAGAAAGATACCTGACAATAAGTACTTCGGCGAGGCTTAAAAGCATTGCTTGTATAACATGGCCACAACTTTCGATAAATCAAAGCCGATTGTCCTAAATAGAAATGCAAAGTTAACCCAATACTTTGAACTCGTTTGATTTTTATCTGATCCTGCCACATTTCTTTTTATTTCCCAGGAAAATCAAACGATGGTAAAAACTTTTCTCCCTCCCTCTGGACATTTTTCTCGCCAAGAAAGTTTTCAAAAGATTTCCCATAGCATAAAGTGGCATAGATTTTACGATAACATTTTGTATAATAAAATTACCAAGAAGTTTTCTCGAGTATAACTACTTTTCTTCCCCACGCACCGTTATCGTTACGTGTTCCAGGAGAAATGTCCTTATTCATAGCGCAAATATTTTATAATGTCTTAAATAAGTATCAGTTTAACCAGACCTGACTGATTGCCCACATATGAGAGCCTTTCTTTATACATAAGTCTGCAATTCCATTCCAAGTATTTGAAAAGAACAAAGCCAGTTATGACTTTATTGAATTTTGTAATCCTATTATTAACTGCACGTTCACACACGCACAATTATATACACACACATATATATATATATATATATATATATATATATATATATATATATATATATATATATATATAAAAATGACTACCCTAAATTTCGAATGAGTATCTCTCTTGAGGCCAATGGCAAACACATAGGTCAAACCATTATTTTCTGGATTGTTACTACTGTGGAAGTTAAGCTGTACAACTTGGACATTACTACCTTAAGATGCTTGTTAATATATATATATATATATATATATATATATATATATATATATATATATATATATATATATATATATATATATATATATATATATATATATATATATAATTTATATAATTTATATAATTATACACACACACACTTAGGGCGAGGAGCGGCCTAGTAAAGGGCTGTGAACCCCTTGGTGGGAAAAAATGTGGATCAAAATTTAATTAAGAATTTTATAGTTTTAATATGAATCAAACTATTCATGTTTTATTTAAATGTGCTACTTAAAACGTTTGTTGTTGGGTATCGCTTTCCACTCTGAATAAATGTTACCCTCTGATACTTGGAAAATGTGGTCTGTTAAAAGGGATCTTATGAATAATGGCAGCTAGCCTCAAATACCACCCAAGTTGCACACAGTATGCCTTGTAGTTGTGGAGAGAGATAAAAAAAACGGTAACAGTGACGTTTTAATTAAAATCCGTAACTGAATATTGGTGGTGTCGATCTATTTTTCTTTGATGTTGATCTTGAGTATAAAATTCTTCCGTAAAAACAAAGTATGTAAAAATAAATTGGAAGGAGAAGACAGTAATGCAGATGATATAGGGGGAGTATACATAATTAATTGCAACAATTGTGGAGACAAATATGTGGGTGAAACAGGTAGGGGAATAAGGACTAGAATCCAAGAACACAGGAGGGCAGTACAGCTCAACTCACAGGGGAGTGCTATAGCTAGGCATTGTTGGGAAAAGGACCATAGGATGGATTTTAAAAACAGTAGGCTTATATACAAAAGCACTAACATCAGTCATAGGAGGGTAGTGGAAGGGGCATTCATCAGACAGATTAAAGTGATAGAAGGAAACAAAGGATTTACCTCAGAAGATCCCATAAGCCGATCTTTAATATTAAAAGAAGCCTAAGACCGACCCTTCTGACCTGGAGGTTAGGTCTCCTGCCCAACAGACCGATGGTAACTACTCACATACCACAAGGGTTAATTAATACCACTGACCATCAGATCAGGATATCAAACCGTCAGGAGGAGATTAACAACTCTCAAGAGAATGGAAACCAGGACAGCCGTCATATAAATGACAGCACAGGGAGAAGAAGTTCCTTACGGGCTGCTCCAGGAGCAAGAGCCCTTGCCAGCACAAGGCTGGCTTAATCTTAAACAACAACAGAAGTTCCAGAAGATTGCTGGGCCTTGAACCAGCTTGACTACCTCATCTCTTGAAAAAGGGTCACAGTTAGGACCTGAAAGTACTCGAGTTTAAAAGTAACATGTAAATATTTACAAGTAAACAAGGTATACACAGGAATCTTGTGGGTTTCTCTTTCCATTAACAATACTGTCTGTTAGCTTTATAACTCCTTGTACAGTTTTCCTGGCATTTCAGCTTAAGCGTAATTGCCTGATACTTGCTTGATACTTTTGATTCGGGTATTTTGGTTTAATACAGCTATGACAGTATATTTTCATCGGGGTGATTTTCATAAAATTCATGATGGTGTTCATTAAAGAAAGTTATAATCATGATAGTATATGTTCAGAAAATATATGCACAACGGGCAGAAGACTTGCATAAACTGTAAGGTGAATGAATGCAGATGGACCTGGTGAACTCTTGTTGCTTCTGAATTCTAAGGGCATGTCCAAGCAATCAGGCAGTGCTCATCAGGCAAACACTGTTACCAGATCATGGTGGGAGAGCAGGAATGAGCGCCGATGACGTCTCACTGGGCAAAGACTGGCATGCAATCAGGTACTTAAATCAGTCAAAATATGGCCTTGGGAGTTAACTGGTTGCTGCCAGGAGACCAATGAAGTTCAAATTCATTGACATGGTGCGCAGCAAGATCAAAAGGGAAATAAAAGAAAATAGCACTCTCCAGCATTATAGTTACTACAATCTGCCAGAACAAGGAAGGGCAAAAATGGAATGGTGCAAAGAATGGTTACTGAGGAATGCGAGGGGGAGACATTTAACGATTGTAAATACATTGCTAGATGGGTATGAATCAGAATTTAAAGATGACATGCAAATGGACCCCAACACATTTTACAAGCTTTTAGAGAAGAAGGTAAAACCCAATCTGCGACCACTTATTAAACACAGACAGTAAGATTGGTTGTTCATGGTGTTCTCACTTCTGACACCATCGGCTCTCATTCCCAGTCCCCATCATGATCTGGTACAAATGTTTGCCCAACCGGCACTGTCTGATCGTGCGGGCGCACCCTCTGAAACTGATTACCTTGAAATCAGAATCATTTCTGTTTCTCCATCTCTCCTGAACACGAGGAACACCTGCTACAGCAAGTAAGCCAAACTCATCAAAACTAACCTAAAGCATTCTCCATAAGCATGGATGCTTTGTCTCACAGCCAAGAATACAGGGCTTCATTGTAAAGCTGGTGTCTATTTTGTTGCCAAGTTTTATACCTTCCAGTGTCTGGGGCAAGTGCTAAATTGAATGACAGCCACAGAAGCATATGCTCACTAGGTTTACAGTGATAAGACCGTTAGTTTTAAGTCTAGACATAAATAAGAATGCCACAAAAAAGTCACATCAGTGCGAGAGTACTTAATTTCAGTTCTAGAACTAGGCACATGGGTAAGTTTCAGTTATGATTATGGAGCAGAGATAACGTAGGTTGTAAAGATAACATGAAAGCTTGCCTTCGCGTCAAGCGCTGTGGGTGTGAATGGTGCAATGCCCAATTAATCCCACCCATCTTACACAAAAGACATCTCAAATATATAATGATCATCAGTCCAAAGCAAACAATCAAGTGTAAAATTTCACTGATAATTATGGATTATTCAAGTCAAAAGGAGGAGTATGGACATAAGAAAATGGTACAGAAAGCGAGAGAACGGACGCATAAACAGCAACAAAAGTATTGAGTTACGGTAAAGGAACGGAGTGGAGATTATGAGTGTGGTCTGGCATGGAATGTGCAGGGAAATGAGACTACAAATTGGTTGTCTACTAATTAACACGAAAAAAGTACAAGAAAAATGTCATACGATTGCAATATAACTGGGGGAATGCAAACCAGCTGGAGGAATGCAAATCAGCAGACATGCTTAACTGCATCTAGTGTGCATGGACGTGTGCATAATAGTGATAGTAACTTTACCTGGATAAACATATGAGTACAACTCCAAATACCAAGGTAAGAAATGCATATGCACCAGGATTAATGCAATATTATCGTTATCATCATCATATTTCATAAAGTAATGCTCGGAAAAAATGCAAGAAAACACTAGCAAAACTATTCTTATACGCTAAATTACGTAGTTAAAAGAAAGTGCGCCATGGTTTCTGTAACTCAAACCAAAAAAACCGGTACAAAAGCAATCAAATAAGTGGAGATTTGCAAACGCTTGCTAAGTGATTACTGCCAAGTGTACGAACACTAAATGTGTTATATGAATGGACCACGAGCCAAGCAAAGTTATATATATGTTATATATGAAACGAACATTCAAACAACCTTATTTCCAACTTACCTTCGCAAAGTCGCGCAGGTTGGTAGCTGACCGAAGAAAACAGTCTCTCTCTCTCTCTCTCTCTCTCTCTCTCTCTCTCTCTCTCTCTCTCTCTCTCTCTCTCTCTCATTTGCTCTTTCATTCTTAATATCTAATACAATCCTACACCTAAACAGGCATGCTTACATCAAACCTGGGATACAGAATTTATTTCGTAAACCCAACATGAGATTGGTTAAATGAAAAAGTGAGCTAATAGCAGGTTATCAAACCCCTCCTACAACGTCAATAAAACATAAGTGATTATCACTTATGTTTTATTGAGAAACCAAAATCCCTTTCCCCCACACTGATATTAAGTGTCCCATATTAACACTGAAGCCCAATAGTCAAACACAATAAAGACAGATGTCTAAAGCAGTCACCGCCGACCACTGTCCATGCTATTTGCACACTTGTGCGTGGTTTATCCCAGTAACATCTGTCAATCAAAGAAACATTCTTACATTAATCTAAATATGAGACAATGCGGGATATTTCCCAAAACATAATTAAAACCCAATAAAGAAAATGCATAAATAACAGTAAGAAAATTCACAGGCATTAAGAAACAATAATTACACAGCAAGGCACTGAATACTCACAACTATCTTAAGCTTATATCTTTCACCGTCTCCAACAAAAATGCCCCATATTTCACAAAAGATCTCGCACTTGCCTTATCGGCCACTCCCATTTGAACAAAGGAACATACACCACCACCGCGGTGACACTCCCTACAAATCCGGATCTGTAACCGGATAAGGCTTCTGGAAGTTTCCATGCTGACTTCACTTCCGTTTCACGTTGTCGTAACCAAGGGCCTTCGAGGAGGTTGACTGCTGAATTTGCACCGAAGTGCCCAGTCGCGTTCGGACCGTGCTGAATCCGAGAAACACCCAAATATCCGCTTCTTGCCCTGTTTGATCTCTGCACAACAGTGGCGTGCCCATGTTTAATGAAACATATGTCACAGCACTCCCGAGGCTTAAGAAACATAAATGGAATATATTGCCCAATTCTTCAGAATCAACTGATTCCATAAAAAATCTCATTCTTCTTAGTGACTGTTCTAATTATACACAACCGCCAATGGCTTCAAAATAAATTTTTGAAAAACATCACTTGATATTAAATCTATTACAACTGATGTATGCACAGTAAATATTATAAGTGGATTTCAATGGAAATCAAACGTTACGACTTCAAATAAAAAGTCTAAGAATTCTTGCTTTTCTGCAATATAATTCGATATGAAGAACACTTGAGGAGCACTAAAATCAAATAAAACTTATGACATTATCTTTTTGAAAGTGTTCTTTCTTCGTAAGGTTGCGCAATCATAAAGATAAGCGAACAACAAATAGCAACTATACCTAGTTTTAGCATATAACATATTTAGCATAGTACTTTTAGTATGATTACATATTCACAAACATATATGTTAACACACAAATTGTCCAAGTAACATTTAATTTGCAACAAAAAACCATACTCGTATATTTCTTATGTTTCATACCTTTTGCTTTCAAAGAATACTGTACCCTAACTTGAGCTGGATAAGGAAGTTGTGTAATAAAGATTACAGTTTACCTCATCCTCTAAAATTACAAAAGTGTGTAGTAGTTCATCTAACAAAAAAGTTACTCTTCCATCCCCTCGGACTTAGGGGCAATAAAATGAATCATATACTAAATGCGGCCGCAATCTTCAGATGCCAAAACTGAGATTCCGTCCCCCCTCCATCCCACTAAGTTCGGAACACACACACACACACACACACACACACACACAAATCACCAAATTACAATACTACCTATGTCTGTAGACTTTAACTAACAGGGAAGTCAAAATCTTTAATCCTATACAACTAAGTTTAGAAACCGAGATTTCAAGTTTCATTGAAATCAGACAAAAATAGTGATGACCTTCAAATTAACCTGTGACCTTGGAAAACATGTGCCAGTCAAAAATACCTAAAACAATCATTGTAAAGTACAGAGCCATCAAACTCTACAGACCCACAATTACTACCTTCAGAAACAATTCATCAACTCAATGGAAAACAACATTTTGGTCGTTAAACTGACCTGTCCCCTCTGTAATAGCCAGTGTCAAAAAGAAGTATAAGGGAAGATAATACTAAAAAAAAAAGTAACGATCCAACAAGTTTCACCACAATAAGATTTTAAAAATGCTGACATTCAAAATGACCTATGACCTTGAAAAATATGGTAAGCTAACAAATGCATGAGACTAAGTTTGACAAGCTGTGTCTAATTCTACTAGCCAGAGACCCATACCATAATAGTTTCTGAGATGTAAGAAAGATAAGATTTTCGCTTTTAAATTAACCTCTACAACGAAGAGAAAAAACCACCGACCCTCAAGGTACTTATATGCCATTAATCAGAAAAAACTGGAGACTAATAACACCACCACCTCCCGTCGAATGATACAAAATCATTGTGTTGGGTGTGCCATTATCACATTAGAACATAGGAAAATAGCACAAAGTCCTTGTTTCTTTTTACGTAAGACATTGATTCACCAGTATCATGTATCATAAATTTATGACGAAAAATATAAAAGCACATCTTCTCGCCTGTACTATTTTTTATACGTAGAGTAATAAAATTTCTTAAAGACTAAAGAAGCCTCCGTTAAACTGCGAAAAATAACAGAAGAAAACCAATCATTTAAATATACGCATTCTTGTTATCGAATTTAGCATGCTTTTAAAACCTTCATCTAAACAGAGGTGCCTTAAATGCCTGAAATAATAAGAAATGTTTTGGTGGAAATCCTTCCACAATACTTTGGGTTAACGTTTTTGGGATGAATCCCTAATTCAGAAAAAAAGTTATTAGAGGAATCAGCCACAAAATACAAGCACTTCTTGTCATTAAACATTAATAGGAAATTTTGGAGGAAATCCTTTAAATACCTTAAGAGTTAAAGATACTTAGCTGGGGTTCTTAATGTATGAGGACTCCGATAAGCTACGATAAATGAAAAGCATTAATCTACTCAGTGAAGAAAGTACTTATATTGCAACAATAAAATGTAAACTACAGTATGTCACAGACTGAGGCACTTTTAATTTTTGCTTTAAATAATTCCTACAAAGAGAAAAATACTGCTAACATAATTATGGTTGATAAACTAAATACTAGAATAATAAGTCTGGACAGAAGAGACAATGCCACAAAACTAAACTTTTCAGAGAACAGGGAGTAAAAATCTTGCGTTGCAACGGCAGTCTATCCTTTATTCTTCTACTGCAAAAAGGCACGTAGAACTACAGTCTGTCCACTGCTATTTACTATGCAACATGCGCAGCAAATATTTCCCGGTCGCCCATAAAAATTGCTAGGAAAAAGTCGGCTCAGTAAAGCAGTTATCAAGAGTAATCTCTTTATCAAACTGCGTTCTCTTGATTTCGAGATAGAATGGGACACTTTTCACCAGCATTCTATAGTTCCGAGCTGCTATTTTTTTTCAATTTTACTCCTATATTCGGAGGCATAATATACATTTTTTCCCCGTAAGTGGATACATTCATTACTATAATTTTGTGGCTGTTTTAATAAATTTAAGTTTCTTTACTGCACATGAATAGCCTTTACAGAAACAAAGGCAACAGCATCAGTGCCGGAAAGGAAAAAGGACAAATAATTAATGACAAAAAATATCATGAGGTACAGATCCCTAATGTCAGGTGCTACATGTTCCCCTGAATGATAACTACAAGTAAATATTCCAATCTCTGTTGATATATAATGAATTCTACAAAGCAAACTTTGTAAATCGTGTGACATCTGGTGATTAAAAAGCATCATCGGCCTATTTTAAGTATCGACTTTCTGTCTTCACTACAATCTAAACCTCCCTTTCCATATCCGAACTTTTTTTTCTTATAAAAGGCAAAGATTTATACACACACATCACATAAACGGCTCACACATACATACCCATACTTTCATCTACACAATATATATATATGTGTGTGTAAACAAGAAGTTCGAGCACCTTCAACCTTTTTGAACGCACACTTCCATATTATCAATTGGACTCCTGGACCGTGAACAAACTCCACTTCTGCCGCTTCTCGCATCTACACAAACGGCCCACCAGCAGTGCATCGATCCCTCCTACTTTCATCTAAACAATTCTTATGGTGCATACACTAAACAAGAATCTCTTTACTTCCAAGTACTTACACGAATCAACCTCTTCCATTCTTTCACCAAAGATATTAACATTTATTGCTCTATCTTTTTGGTGTCCATTTAACCTCATAACCTTTACAGTGTTCGCAATTTTTTCAACGTTCTCCTCAAAAACCCTAGTAACAACTGTATCATCTGCAAACTATCCATTCACCACTCCACACACGGTTCATTTTCTTATTCCACAACTTAACACAAAATCTAAATGTCCTTTCTTGACTTCTTGAAACAGTCCATTCACAATGAAACTGAACAACTTTTACACACAACAGCCACTTCCCTGCCTACGTGGAATATGTGAATATGTGATTTACGTATAAAGCCAAGCACTGGGACCCAAAGGGTCATTCAGTGCATCCCCTGCCTACATAATCCAACAATGTTTCCTTTATATCATAAAAATTTTAGTAAATATCACTAACTTGTCTTCTATACCATACATACTCAGCACCCTTCACGTTACTACCACACATTCTCTACCCCAGCTACATTGCCCCTCTCTCTACCCCAGCTACATTGCCCCTCTCTCTACCCCAGCTACATTGCCTCTCTCTCTACCCCAGCTACATTGCCCCTCTCTCTACCCCAGCTACATTGCCCCCTCTCTCTACCCCAGCCCCAGCTACATTGCCTCTCTCTCTACCCCAGCTGCCCCTCCTCTACCCCAGCCATTGCCCACATTGCCCCTCTAACAATTGTTCATAAGCTTTTGCTGGGTCCATACATGAAAAGTACAGCTTTCCCTTTTACTTGCAAACTTCCCTCACACCAGTTTCCTACCAAACGCCTGGTCCACACTGCCTCTTTCTTGTTTAAACCTACGCTGTTATCCCCTATATCAATCCTTTTGTCATCCGTTTTATTTATCTACAAAAATCCTACTATACACCTTATGTTGCTAATATGGCCCTATTTGTACAACAGAACAATCATTTCTCTAACTCATTCCTTTGGAACCTTTCCCTCATCCAGCCATTTCTTACAAAGATTGGTCGCCCGCTGACTCCTGGTGTTGTCCGTCTTCATGCTTTTAGTTAAGTTCCATAAGACTTAAAACAGTTACTTCCAAGAGCATTCTCATATTTACACTAACCCACTCCACACTTGCTTCAATCAGCACTGCCGCTCTTCTATGCTCCACACGGAAAAAATCTTCAAAACATTTACTCCACCGGACCTGGACTGCGTAAACTTCAGAGCTGATCTCCATTAGTACCTTTTATTCTGAGATCAATTTGTTCATTACGCTTTCTCTCAGCATTTACTTCCCAGCAGAACAACTTCTTAAAAGTTCTCGTTCAACTTTTCCCTTCTATTTATATAACTTTCCTCTTTTCCCTTTCCTCTTGTCATGCAACTTCACTACAAAATCTACCATACCTTGTATTTCCTCATCCAACTACTGTCTTTATTTCCTTGTCCTACCCTTCTCTCCTTACGCTAAGTAAAAACACCCCCTGCTTTCCCTATAACCCCATCCCTGAATCTTACATGCAGATCAACCGCAACTTCCACCAACATGTCATTAGCGGTAGCTTGCAGTTCACCCACTTTCTCCTTAAATGCTAGTTGAACTCCTTTCTTATCCAATTCACCTAACTATATTTACAGCCAAATTTTTAATCCTACCTCTCCACTTTACATTATATATATATATATATATATATATATATATATATATATATATATATATATATATATATATATATATATATATATATATATATATAAAACTTGATTATTTGCTCAATAGTACTGTGCGTTCATACAAAGAATAACAGGACCTCATTTGAACAGCATAGTATCTAACAGATTTTACTCGCAAAAGTTACAATGACATTTTTACAAGCTTTCACGGACTAATCTATTCCCATCGTCCGGTAGACAGACGATGGGGAAAGATTGGTTCAGGAAAGCTTATATCATTTTTTTGGAAGTTTTGTGAATAAAATATAAAATCTCAGTTATACATCATCCTGTTTAAATGTTTTGTGATATAAAATATCAGTTATATATCATCCTGTTTAAATGAAGTATATATATATATATATACATACACAGTATATATATATATATATATACTGTATATATATATATATATATATATATATATATATATATACATATATATATATATATATATATATATATATATATATATATATATATATAAACTATATACAAAAATATATATATTTACTTACAAAAAAATTTTTTGAAAAACTAAATGCAAATTGATGAAAATAAAACAATGTGATGAAAAGCACTTGGGTTCACATCTGGACCGGGATGCACACAAAATTCTCATTCATTGTTAACAGGATATTAATTTTCAAAATTGCATAAAATCCAATAATTAATTTTCTAACAACACTGATGACAGACACACAAACGATGCAGGGCAGACAAAAGACCCAAAAACCACCTCTCTAGCAGACATATAAAGAACCCAAAACGACATGAAACATTTTTACCTATAAGGCTTCTAACACAGATGATACATGCATACATATGCCACGTACCACATTTCAAATAATTAAATCTTCACCTCAACAATTCTGACTTTTTCATTAAATCGCAGATGGAACAGCACACACAACTGTTGGACAGAATATAAAATTTAGGCCAAGGGCCAAGCACTGGGACCTATGAGGTCATTCAACACTGAAACAGAAATTGACAGTAAGAAGATTTGAAAGGTGTGGCAGGAGGAAAACGTCGCTATTGCACTATGTATCAAATCAGGAGAGAGTGGAAAGTACGATGGAAGAAAGAGAATATGAAAGGAGGCACAGTAAAAGGAATGTAAGGGGTAGCAGCTAGGGGACGAAGGGACGCTGCAAAGAACCTTAAGTAATGCCAACAGTGCACCGTACGGCACTAACCCCCTATGAGAACACACAACTGTAACTTGTTCTTAACCCATTAATGCCCACTGTCCCCATTTGAGGACTAAGTAAATCTGCCTATTTTTCTTTATCATAAAAATACATTAGTGATGTGAAACTGGAATAATAATGTTAATGTATGTCTGCTTGACAATTTGAAGCATAATATGTTTTAGGTTCGTAGCCCTGGAGTCAGCATAAATAAAGGAGAACATCTTAGAGTTGAGTAAATTTTTACCATGGCTCTTTTTTGAACAAGTAAATTCACAGGAAGAACTTCACAGGGCAATTTCAAACTTACACTCCATACTCCTTAATGTGTCTATTCTTGGAATATACTACTGCAATGTTGACTGATATCTTTATAAATGAATTATAAACAATAAAACCCTGATCCCCAGTTGAGTACCATGGGCACATCATCTACAATTTTTGTTTTCTTTGATGAGGATATGAAAGAGAGTGGCATTTGTAACATCAAAATTCATGATGTTTTTTCCATACATGCAGCTGTTTTGGAGTATTCTGTTTGATTACAATGGTATTCCCTTTCATTCTTATATATTCAATCAATGGAGCTTTGAACCATATACAAGAAAATCCAGTACCAGGGGGAACAGATGTGATAGATATTACACAGATTCCTCCACCAGTTGACGAGCTAACGGATGAAAGGGATTTTGATGATGATGTTATAGATGATGATTACAGGGACCCTTCATTTCTTCATCCAGAAGTTAGTGGCACTGTAGAACCTCATCAGTGTGATGAAGAAACTGATGAAGCTTCTGACAGAGTAGGAACTCCACCCTCAAAAAAGTTTAGGCTAACATCCCCAAACCAGGCTAAGCTACCACCACCGAAAACAACTAAGCCACCAATTGCATCCTGGCAAAAGGTACCTCCTTCATATTCTTACTTATGGATGACAAGTCAATGAAGAAAAAGAGCTGAGGAACACATGATTACAGATTTGATGAACAAAATGAGGTGTTCCTCGTCAAATGGAACGACAATAGTCTTGTTACCATGGGCAGTAACTTTCAGTTATTACTTCCAATGGAATCTGCTAAGAGGTGGTGCAACAAAGAAAGCAGAGAGATAAATATACCACAGCCTCAGCTTATAATGCAGTACAATAAATACATAAGAGGGTTGATCACCTTGACTGGTTCATTCAAAAATATCATTCAGGTATAAGATTAAAAAAAATGGTATTTCAGTTTGTTTACAAACTGTGCTGACACAGCCATGGTAAATGCATAGTTTCTAAGCAACATTGTCAAACCATCAAATCTCCTAGATTTTAGGCAGTCTGTTGCTAGGTATTATCTTCAATTGTGTTCTGATTTTCTGTCAAAATCATCAGGACGTCCACAACAAAAGCATTTGAAAATCATTTCAGAAATCAGATATGGTACTACATGGCACCATCTCGAGAGGACTGAGATGGAAAACAAAGAAAATGTGCATTCTGCAAGAAAAAATAAGAAAAATGTGCATTCTGCAAGAAAAAAAAATACGAAAACAATGCATGAAATGCAATGCAGGGTTGCATTTTGGAGAATGTACCATCAAATGGCACACTAACTAACTAGTGAGAAAAATCTTGCTGTACAATGTCTGGTTCTTTATAATATCACGAGTGCAAACTATAAAGTTCAGGCAGGTCAGTTTTTG
Organism: Macrobrachium rosenbergii; assembly: GCF_040412425.1. Lineage (NCBI taxonomy): Eukaryota > Metazoa > Arthropoda > Malacostraca > Decapoda > Palaemonidae > Macrobrachium > Macrobrachium rosenbergii. The sequence continues at coordinate 3,786,938 of NC_089760.1, read as the reverse complement.
AGTCCGTTTAAGATTCTATGGCTCAAAATCATTAGCGGGCCACATGTGATACGAACTAGCAAACTGAATAGTTTTCACATAAAAAATAAACAAAAAAATTCACACACTATACAGGAAATGCTTTAATACAATAACGAGCTCTTACTTATATTATGAAGTATATGAATAAGCATTTCAGTCCCAATATAATTCACATTCGCGTTTTCAAGTTAACTGCATCGACAAGCACATACATAAATCATATCGACATAAAAGATTCATTAACCAATTTCCCCGTAAGACGAAAAACAACAACGGGAAGAAAGAAAACAACAAGCGCAAAGCAGTAATCATGCAAAATATTCTGATTTTGAAGCAAAAATGAAAAATGGAAAAATGTCGCTTTTTCACACGCACAACCCTGCATATTTTCAAGGCATTCACAAAAGTGCAAAGTCACGAGAGAAAAAAGGCCAGAGTGGATATATATTTCTTTTTTTTTAAACCGTGGGGTGGGGTGTTTCTCTCACTCTTTCTGTGCGTTTGTCTGTCTGTATGACTGTCTGTATGTCTGTGTGTGTGCGTGCATGTGTGTGTGTGTGTGTGTGTGTCTGGGCGCTGTGTTGACGTGCGAAGGGGGCGAGTATTGTGAGTGAGGAGTGTCCCCCGTTGGTCTCCGTTCGCCCTAACATGATTGTCATTCATTTACGCCCCATCGCCCAACAACCCAACGGCAGGACTTCTGCTTCTGCTGTGCTGCTGCTGCTGCTGCTGCTGCTGCCACTACTACTCCTACTGCCACCACTATGCTGTTGCTGCTATTGCTGCGGCTGCTGCTGCTGACATTTTCGAGGTAACATTTCAAATGCTCATCTCTCTCTCTCTCTCTCTCTCTCTCTCTCTCTTACACGCTCGACTTCACATAGCCGGTGTTCTAAGCTCTTTGAGAAATTAAAGGTATTTTGTGATCTTTAATAAAAAAAAATTCTTACAAATCCCTATACTTCACATTTGGAAATATAAAACATCGATGCAATACTTACGAATCAACATGAATCGTTCTGAAAATTACGGTAATAACTTCAGTAAGTACTCATTTAGTGCTACAATATAAACAACAATGGGAACTATAATAATATACTAATCACAATGACTGTACGTATCAAAACTATTCTTAACGACAAAAAGTAAAAATTGCGCCGAAGTTTCTTCGGCGCAATCGAGTTTTCTGTACAGCCGCTGCAGAGTATAATCTATCTTTCGGTGATCTCGGTATAATGCTGTATGAGCCGCGGCCCACGAACTTTAACCACTGCCCGGTGGTGGCCTATCCTATATCGTTGCCAGAAGCATGATTATGGCTAATTTTAACCTTGAATAAAATTTTCTAAAATCTACTGAGGCTAGAGGGCTGCAATTTGGTAGGTTTGATGATTGGAGGGTGGATGATCAACATACCAATTTACAGCCCTCTGACCTCAGTAGTTTTTAAGATCCGAGGGCGGACAGACAAAGTCAGCACAATAGTTTTCTTCTTTTACAGAAAACTAAAACTAGATTTCAACTGTACCTGTTCTTCCGCTGTTACATAATGTAGCTGCACTCAAAATATAATTAGTATGGCACATAACTTGGTAACTTACAAGTCAAAGATTATAACTTTTAAAGCAACTCTTATTTCAACGTTTAAAGTCAAAGATTATCACAAACAATTCCTAGGCAATTAAAATAAGAGGCAATAGATGTGACAGTACGGACAGCAGGGTTTAGGACGCGATCGTCAGAAGGTTTTATTTAGCAAAGTGAAGGGAGTGAAATATAGTAGGGTTTTGGAGGCATGAATTAACAGGGCGGATGTTAGCAATTTGAAGGGCCGAAATATAGTAGGGTTTTGCAAGATTTAAAGGGGTTTTGGGAAAACTGAAGGGTGTGAAAAAATAAAAGTAAGGTTATGGAGTTAATAATTAAAGGTTTTAAGAAAACTGAAGGGAATGAAAATATAGTATGGTTTTGGAGGAGTTGATAATTAAAGGAGTTTTAAGAAAATTGAAGGGAGTGAAAAAATAGTAGGGTTCTGCACGAGTTAATAATTAACGGAGTTTCTAGCAAACTGAATGGGGTGAAAAATATACGGTTTTGGGTGAATTAATTGGAGAAGGGTTTTTTTTTTCAGCGAACTGGAGGGGTGAAATATGGTAGGGTTTTGGAAGAATTAATTATTAGCAAACTGAAGGGAGTGAAATATAGGAGTTTTGGGGGATTAATTAGATGGCGCCTTTTAGCGAATAGAAAATAGTGAAATACCCCACCCTCCAATAAATTAATATAAATCATGATGGATTCTGAAGACCAGCCACTCTACCTGCCATAGTTTATGAGATTAAAAGAAAAACTTCTATGATTTTGGGCTTTAATTGACTTGTGATCTTGAAAATGTCAAAACTGGAAATACTGTGGAAATAAACCCACAAGTGTTGCATCATCGGCATACTGAACAATCTTGTTTTCGAGGCCAACACTAAAAATAACTAGTGGACTACGAACACCACCCTGTGGAACTCCAGAAACAACATTCAAGCATGAGGTTTTGGCCTTCAAACTGACCTGTGACCCTGAAGATGCTCACTTACCCAGCCCAAGGTTTCATTAAAACCAAAGGAAAATAAAATGGCGGCCTATAAAATGACGTGTGAACTGGAAAAAGATGTTAACAGTCAACAAACTGGGGAAAAGTAACCACAAACCTCAAAGTTAACGATCTAGTTTCATAAAAACATAGAAAAATTAAATACTGATCTTTCAACTGATCTATGCCCTTGAAAAATAGGTCAAGATAAAACTAACAGATGGAACAAAAAATACTAATACATGGGAAAATAAATACAAAACTTTGGGCATTAAAATTTACCTATGGCCATGAAAAACCGGTCAAAATAAATAACCATCACAAGGTATCTACTTTGCAAGTTTAATCAAAATCCGAGAAAAATCGACAAGACGACATATAAATATGATAAAATGACACCACCACCTAACACAATATCTATAACACACTTGATTGGTAATAATAGTGCTAAAATAAAAGATAAATTTCCTAATCGTGCTTTGTACAAAAGTCCAATAGTGAAGTTCCATACAGGACAAAATATTGGAATTCCTTGAAAAACAGGCAGATGATGATAAAAATATATGCCTGTACTCGGTTTATCAGGAATGAAATACCCCTGAGTGAAAGGAAAAAGCGGAAAATACTTGTCAAAAGGAGGGATGGGCAATTAATAGCATCGGAAGAAGCAGCAGCATAACACAGGGAACATTTCTGCGAGGCCATGTAGATGAATGATTTCACGGATTTGAAGTGGAACCGATAATAAAGAGGCTACGGATATGGAAAACATATGGCCACGATAGAATCACTACATAAATTTGATTTTAGCTAAAAATGAAATGACGTATAGCATACTAAGTAGAGCGTTTCGCAGAGCATGGGATGAAGAAACAAAGGCAGCAAAGACAGGTGACCTAACTGAATGTGGTAACTAGGCCTACAGAGCCACTGCGCATATGTTGGATAATGTGGTTCGGAATCCACAATAAGCTGTAGGTGCCGTTGCTAAGTAACCAATTGGTTCTTAGCCACGTAAAATAAGTCTAATCCTTCGGGCCAGCCCTAGGAGAGCTGTTAATCAGCTCAGTGGTCTGGTAAAACTAAGGTATACTTAAAACTTTGTGACGAAAATATTCAGTATGCTCATCTCAAACAGGCTGGAGAAATTTACAAAATACTTAAAGAGACGACCAATCTAGTTTACAGAATAGGTAGGATAAAATATTTGAGTTCACGCACTGTACACCAGTGTCTGGAATGTATAAATCCGATTCCGGAAGCATTCGTTCATTATGAAAATGCGTTTCACAGTTCTTCCCCTATCAATCCTTCTGTCATCTATTGCAATTTTCAATCAAATCCCAACTGACATATTTCCTCAGCTAACCCTAAGTTTAATCTAAGGAAACTTTAGAAGTTTCCGTTAAAAATTCTAAAACCTCTGCACTTATCACTAACATTATACACCCATAATTCTTACAGTTCTCTTTTATTCTGTTATTACACGTGAAGCTGCAACCCTAGTTGAAAAGCAGAGTGCTACGAGGACAAGGGCTTCAACAGAGAGAGCAGCGAAGTACAGATAATTGAGAACTGAGAATAACATATGAAAATACCAAACAAACAAGGTTCATAACAATACGAAACTTAATATACTACTATGTAGATTGACTGACTGATTGACTGATTATGAAATTTAGGTGAGTATCGGCCTGTTCAAAAAAAGGGCACTTGTTCCATGTTTAAAATTTTAAATTTACAACGATTAAACTCAAGATGATAAAGTTTTGGGAAGATCTGAATGCAGGCGACGATCAGAATTATGAAGTATCTCACACAGCATGCACAATAAGCTGACTGGACGACGGCACCACATTATCATCAAAATCAGGGATAAAAATTTAATAAGAAGTTCTTGTTCCACAACATAAGATGTGCATCTGCTGCCAAAGACCAAACGTAGGAACAATGTTCAAAGCGTGGAAAAATAGTTAAAACATTTCACCAGGTTTCTAAAAATTCTGATAGGCTTATTCAGTATTTCTAGTTTTTGTGCAACTGAAGACGAGATAGACCAGATATGTTCTTAACGGTGAATCTACGCTAATGAATAACATCAGGCGGAGGACTGCCGTGGACAGAGACAGCCGAACAAAGGTTGTCGAGAGAAAACGGAAATTTCCCATCCTAAATATTACATTAAATAAAATCTTTCTGTGAGTGCGAACACAAACCCCTCCCGGCCACCCACACACAGACACACACAAACACACACACACACACACACACATATATATATTTATATATATATATATAAATATATATATATATATATATAAAATTAATATATATCCATATATATATAAAATTAATTATATTTTTTCTATCACCAAGTTCAAGGTCTCTTGACGTTTGCTAATGAAGGAAGGAAACCAACCAGAAAAATTAAAGAAAAAAAATCACATCTAATCAGTTAATGTTCAGACAAGCAGCTTTAATCATAAATATATTTATATATGTGTGTGCGTGTGCATGTATGTATATGCATATGTATATGTATATGTATATATATATATATATATATATATATATATATATATATATATATATATATATATATATATATATTATATTAATAGATAAAAATATAAGTAAATTATTAAAATGAAAGGAGAATTGTTTTAGAGCAGTAATGCATTCAATCTTCGCTCTAACTTTTGAAGTTCTCATTGCACGACATCCTCAGGAGACTTCCACAGTCCAACGGTGAGAGGAATAAAGGACCTCTCGAGCTGAAAAGTTCGACAACGAGGCATATTTATTGCATACTGGCTGCTGTTCAGCAAATCTGGTTGCTCTCAGCAGGAAAATGGGATCAGCAATCAATTGTGAATGTGAAAGATCTCTTAAAATAAAATTTACGAAAAATTGACAAACTAAAACCCATCCTTCGATGATCCAAGTCGTAACTGCTAATTTTAGGAAACAGAATTATACCACCACGAACCACTCTATCTAAGAGAGACCAATCTCTGAACAGTATTCCAGTAAAGGAGGGACAGATCACCTACAACAGGTTGCATCGATTTTATCATCGTTATAAATATATGGGGCCTTATGTACAATATCTAACTTTCGTTCGGCTTCTGCTGACACTTTCGTTAGACGTTTCACAAAAGTAGGATGAACGTCAGCAAAGTCCCATCCAACTGAGGGAGAGAACAGGGTGGTAAACCTTTACAAGATCTGGTAATCGGCAGTGTTTTTGCTTTCCTGGAGTTCAGCATAATACCCCCACCGATTACACCATTCGCTAATCCACTACGTGTCATGACTGAAACTAAGGGCAGCTTCATTTTTCATAAGTGGAGACTTGATTACACCCACAGTGTTGCATCATCAGCATACTGAACAACCTTGTTTTCCCGGCCAACAACCATAACACTTGTATAAAATAAAAATAACAGTGGACAAAGAACACTAACCAGTGGAACTCCACACACAATAGCTCTTGGTTCACTAAAGATCCCATCCACAGCAACTCGTTCCCGCCTATCTGTAAAGATGGCTTAAAGTAAACCTAAAACATACCCACCCACTCAAAGATTCTGAAGTTTTTAAGTAAGTGCCCTGTGACTTACTAAACCGAAGGTAGCACTAAAATCTATTTGAATTACTCTAAACTCAAAACCCGTATCAAGGTTCTCTTGGAAATGGCATGTGAAATCTAAAATAGCATCTCAGGTGCCTACTACGGGATTCAGAGCCGATGAAATAAGGTTTTTTAGCAACACCTTTTTATCAGAGAATCGGATAAAGGTGAAAGTTGGCAAGTGTATATTTTATAACCCTACCTAATTTTTGCAAGTATTATTTAGTACCTAAGTTCGAAAGTTTTGATATTTATAGAGTAAAATGAAGTCGCCGATGCCAGAACCGAGAAAATCACAGACATGGTTCCTAAAACCATTAGTGACCTAACTTTACAACTTTGACAACTGCATTCTTTTATACTCCTAACTTCTGCAAGTAATGTTACAAAAGTTTACAATTAGACAGTTATATTTTGTAAGGGAAAAAGTAGTTTTAATCTCAAACACTGTCTCTGATTGGCTGATAAGTCAGATCGGTGAACTAGCCTATGTTTCAAGGAACGCAATGCATTCATTTCTCGTTAACGTTACTTGCCTTAACCAGAGAGAATAACCGTGATCTCCATAATTTACTAGGTTATGAAAACGAAAATAAATTGGCATTTTTAAATACTGAAGTTTTGAGTAACAATGGTTTACTTTTATGTTTTTAGAAACCGGACATTAACCGGCTCAGGTACTAATTTTTATAGTTATTGGTGTTTTAATTTTAAATTATATTCCCTTAATACCTTCTTCCACAGGGATTTTGTCTTAATTTCGAGCTGGTCGGAATTTCATAAGGAAGTCATGTTTCTACAAAAATATTTTTTACAAATTATTTTCCCAACAAACAGTTTTTTAAACATTCAAATAAGTTTCTTAACAGCAAAATTATACCCAAGGTAAATTTCCCTACTGTTCCTAGGAAACCATTTTACTCCAATCTTCCTTTTATTCAGAATAATTCTTCCTTTACCCAAATTATACAGCTAATAAAACAACATACCCTGCCTTAAAAGGCCAATTAACAACTACAAACCCCTTGACAATCGGGTCTTCCATCAGATATAAACCTGACCCCTAATGGCATCAAATGCAGTTTATCTATTTAATTGTTCCTGATGTAACGAGGGAAAATATGTTGGAGCCTCTCATAGGCTCCTCAAAGTTTGCACTGATTGCCATAGGGGCGTCAGTTATCGTCCTGGCGTTCGATTTGCATCTCCAAAACATTCTAATACTCGAAAACATGGCAATAAATGTAATTAAACATCAAATACGAACAATTCCAAATTCTCACTAGGGCCTCTTCTCCACAACAGGTCGCGATCTGTGAATCACGTTCTATTGAACAAGTAGTTCCAGAGTTACACAGTCAAACGACCATCACCCGTCTTGGCTTGATCTACGTTTCTTGTGACTATCACTCGTCTTCCCTCCTATTCCTCGAACGGTACTTGACATTTTGTTTCCCTTTCCTAGTTTTTTTTTTTTTAAATGAACTTTTATATCGTATAATGTCATCAGTAGAGTCAGTTTTATATTACTTGATGTTTGTATCTTTCAGCTTGATAATGAAGCTATGTCCCGAAACGTTAAGCAAATAAGAGATGAAATACCGCGAGATGACTACTTCTGATGTCCTTTGCTGTGTGTAGGTAGGTATGTATGTGTGTTTATAATATATGTATGTATGTATGTATGTATGTATGTATATATGTATATATATATATATATATATATATATATATATATATATAAAGTATATATATATATTATATAAAATGTACTACAGGGAAAATGGAACACTGGACTAAATCCTAGCCGGTTTTTCTTTGTATTTAGAACATTTTCAGACGACTAACCAATACTCTTACAAATCTACAATATATATGCTAGGGGAGTAGTACACAAAAGCAACATGCCAAAATAATCGGTGCTATATTTTCTTTTTATCATGTGGAGGCCCTTCGTAATATTTTACACTGGGTAACGATTTAAACAGTGCTTTTTTGTTTCTTGAACGTGGCACAGATTTTGAGCAACGTTGCCAGTTCTTTGAAAGGGGTTTTGTCCAAGCTAAGCTGGCCCAGGGGTATGTACAGGTCAAACGCAGATATATGGAAATGGGTATGGGAATAAAAAAAGCTCTAAACGAAAATATTACAGGATTGTGTAGAGTACTTTAAGCTACAAAAGCATGTACAGAATGAACTGTGAATACTTTTATTTATATAAGTGAAAAAACTGTAGATAAATTTTATTTCTTAAGGGCAGGGAAAGAATGAACCTGCATATATTTATGAGCAGAATTTCTTCAAGGTATCATAATGAATAATCATACAAAAACACATACGTGGGCGCACATACATATACTATATATATATATATATATATATATATATATATATATATATATATATATATATATATATATAATACACACATACACACACACACTATATTATATATATATATATATATATATATATATATATATATATAATATATATATATATATATATATATATATATATATATATATATATATATATATATATATATATATACCTGATGCAGGAGAAAGGTTTTTATGTAAATAGGACAATGTGTATGGAAGCGAACGTTGAGAATGTCAACGCACCAGGAACCAAATCAAATGTACATTGTGATATAGTGGAAAGTTTCGCTCAGGTTTAACCCATAAATATAATGTCTGCGCTATAAAGGTAAGCATGAAAAGAAAGGAGATATACGATACAATGAACTGGTACTTGATCAACAACGGTCTGTGGAACCTTGAACCTAAAAATAAAACTATCCGGAAAAGAACCTCAAAAAATTTGTATACAATGACCAAGAACCAAAAGCAATCACCAGAATTACATGACCTTAAAAAAACTGTGACTGAAAAACATTCAATCACCTCCGCAGGTTGAATGGTTCACAGAATGAACTCAAACTATAAAAGCATGCATGCCTCGATGCTGTCCAGACTTCGACTAGTAATAATAAAATGGAAAAATCCTACATATATTCATGTACAGGTCATGTCCAGTCATTCTCATAGTATAAATTTAGTTTTTTGAAAGTCACTAATGCCGGTAGCTCATATTATCGACCAAACTCTTTCCTAAAGCGGTATAAGTCCTCTACAATAAGAGAAAATTCATACATTAAAAAAAAAATTCTGACAAAACCCTTATAGGTATTGGGAAAGGAAATTTATACAACTCAAATGCCAATACGATATAGATTAGAAAACCAAATATGTCTGGAAATGTAGGTTGATTGGAGATATTCAGTTTATCAGTTTATCGTTTGACTTTGTGCATACTGTAGATTACATATGCTAGTGATTATCCTAATCCCATTGACAAAGGGCAATCTCTGACTTGCGACATTCGACTATCATAATTTTCTTCTTAACTCTTTTGGAATACAGATGAAAAAACTATTATTAATAGGTTAAAAGCTTATCTATATGACAATAGTAGCATCATATGCAAGTTTCTTAACTAAGCGCATGTATTATCGGGACACGTATGGAGGTTGTAAATCACAGAATCGCAATACAAAGTAAAATTAAACGAATAAGCCCTCAAACCTACAACTACCTTCACACGAGTTGAAGAGACGGGTAGAAATAAAAATGGTGAGAAGAACTATAGTTTTCAAATGAAGCTCCAGAAAGTGAAAGAGTAATGATCAATGAAAATATCTATACAAAAATGAGTCACCCCCCTTATTTTTTTGTTGTGCCAATACCTTTCCTACGTCAAAAGGGGAAAAAGGCGACAACAATTCTTGATAGTGCACACAGGAGATCTCAAGCGACACTGGGAAGTAAAGAATTGGCGTTTTTTCCTCAGAGGATATTTTGTCTCCTCCGTCAATCGGGCCTAGAAACCACTGGTGGTTTAAATGTCTGTATATGTACAAAGATACACAAATCTGAAATGAAGGCATGTACAGTATATATATAGTGTAAAATCAGCAATGCTGAATGAAAATATCTCTCATTAAACGATGGATTTCATTGCTGAGGATCTTTTGCCTACTTAGCTGGAGGCCTCGGACTTGACCTCGGAACGCGGTGACTCGGACATGGTCTTGTGTCTTCCCATTACCATTTACCTGCTATGATCCCCGCTGGAATTCCACCTACACTCTCATTCTAAGACTCCATACAAATATAACATAAGCTCAATTTCTTGTTCCCAAGATAACGTGTACCTTAAGGATACCCCAATTCTAACGAACGAGAACCAAAAGCACCTCGCAGGGCCCAACTCTGAAAGTTTTACAGCTGTCACACTTTGTCTCTATCCCTCCATATAAAAGAGTATAATACCGATTTTCTGGATGCCAATTTTGCTCATACTGATACCGTTTGAATTCATTACGATAAACAGATTGACCTTGTGTCATCAATGTTTACTTAAAGAAGTGCATTTTCTTTTAGTAAGCCTAGAATGTGTTTATAATTTTCAAGAACCCCTCAATGAGTTCTTATGAACTTGAAGTCACTACTATTTTGCAGTCCGCCAAAAACTACACCTGATAGGCCTAGTGCCAGAAAGTTTCATGATAGATGAAAACTTCAGCCTCTGTTTACACCGTATAGCTCTATATTCCACGCATTTTATCAATATCATCTGCTGAAATTAATTAAAAATTTATCCCTGGCTGTTGAACAATGTCCAAGTTACACTGATGTCTTACCATTCACTGAATCATACTATCATTTCAACTACTTTCACAAAGCACTAAAATTAATGTCTTGCCATTCAGTGAATCATACTATCAATACTACTTTCACAAAGCACTAATATACGACGTTTGGTTATTAGGGTGAAAAATTAATAACTCATTAATGAACCTTTTTTTGTTTATATAACTTAGCATTTGTGGGTAGGTAGATTTTTTTTTCAAGTACCATTCTACCTGACTATAACCAAAGTTTTGACAGAAAGCTTTTAAGAATCTAATTCGTAATCACTGACTAATCGAAAGTAAATGCATGGTATCCGTTGTTTTAGTCGAGTCCATAGCTGCCGAAGCCAAGGCCGAGTCAGAGAAATCAGGCCAATCGGTCCGAGACCGAATCCTATTCCGACTGTCATGGTCAGTCTGAGGCCAACCATAGAATTCAGTTCCTGAATTTGTCTGAGCCGACAGGTGTGTTCGGAATCCACGTTTTAGACTTCAGTAACTCGAGTCAGTCACTCCGTCATCAACCAAAGGTTCATTAATGAGTTATTAATTCTTCACCCTAATAACCAAACGTCGTATATTAGTGCTTTGTGAAAGCAGTATTGATAGTATGCTTCACTGAATGGTAAGACATCAATTTAACTTGAACATTGTTCAGCAGCCAGGGATAAACTGTCAATTAATTTCAGCAGCTGAAATATGTATATGCACTCTCTCTCTCTCTCTCTCTCTCTCTCTCTCTCTCTCTCTGTATATTAGTGCTTTGTGAAAGCAGTATTGATAGTATGCTTCACTGAATGGTAAGACATCAATTTAACTTGAACATTGTTCAGCAGCCAGGGATAAACTGTCAATTAATTTCAGCAGCTGAAATATGTATATGCACTCTCTCTCTCTCTCTCTCTCTCTCTCTCTCTCTCTCTCTCTCTCTCTCTCTCTATATATATATATATATATATATATATATATATATATATATATATATATATATATATATATATATATATATATATTATATACAGAGCATATACATATTATATTCTTTCTACGTAGTAAAAATAGCTTAAACTACCATCCCAAGCATCTAATAGAAGGTCACAGCCATTTTTTTTAAGAGTACTAATATCAAAATTAGATGTCTCTTGATAACATGGATAACAGACACATTCTGATGTCTTGTTGAGTTCAGCTGTACTCGACATTTCCGTTTATTCTTGGTGTTAGTAACCTTCCATTTTGTAAAGAAAATTCCCACTATTTAGGTCATTTTAATTTAATACTAGTGTACCTAACTTAATACCTATCTGTCTGTCCGTAAATATGTATGCTAACAACAACTTAAAAAACAATAAACTTCGGAAAGGCTATCCAATGTAGCGCAAAATACATGGTACTTATTACTCAGCTTAATAACAAAATACTTTCCATTCAGCTTAAAGTACCATTCCACATATAGAAAATAAATGTGTCCTTAAGTAATGGCATCAATTTTTCAAACTTCCAGTGAACAAACAGTTTCTCATTCTGGACGAGGACACGATCAAACCGACTGTCATTCCTTCTGCGGGAAATGTAGAATCTGACTTTGAGATTCGAGTGAGACCAGACCACTTTAAAAATGATGCAGAATAGCAGAAGGGTCGAGGGTCATCTGGAGTCCTAAGGTGTTGCTTGTGAGTGACCTTGGCGTAAGGTAGTTACGTGATGTGTGTTGTGGGTGGGCTTCGGAGAATAAAAGGCAACATGGGCGTGGATTATCCTCTCTGTGGGACGTAAGGGCAACATGACACAGCTCTTCCCCGGATGAGTTTCAGAAGGGGGCTCTGTATCTCTCCCTCTCCATGGAAGATTGGAAGGATAGGGGATGAGGGGACTAGCAAAAGGAGGGGCAAGGGGTCTGGGGAGTGGACGGGAGAGGAGAGCAAGTGTGGAGGGGCGGCGCCCTTTGGGGTAACGCCGCCCAGATCATGCATACGCAATGAGGCCAGCGCCGCTTCTGGTAATATTGCTCTCAAGTGTTTTCATGTTCGAATTCCAACTCCGCTGCGCCATCGACCTCCCGCTTGGCTTTTTTTTTTTTTTTTCCTCTTTCACTCTTTCTCTTTTCTTATATTATTTCCCTTGTGGATTACGGTCTCTGTCTGGATGACTCTCGTCCCTGCTCTTTGATTCACTTCGCTTTCTCTGAACATAATCTTTTGCCGAACAATGCGAAAGGATACTGTCGATTCCCTCTTTTCTAAAACCAATAAATAAAAGAAAGGCAACGAAACACGAGTGTGGCTGTAGGTAGAAAGGTTTGACTAGAGGGGAGAAAGGCACGGGGTGTAAGGGAAAGCGAGTGGGAGAGGAGAGGGGTTGAGGGGAGCCCTAGGGCTGAGAACGAGTCCCTCTCCCCTCTCAGTTTATCTTGACGATTGATGATACCAATTTGGCCGCCATTAGGAAAAACCGTCGACACGGGACGACCCAACCGACTCTAACGGTCGATGGCGGCGGATGAATACCGACTACTCTCACCTTTACCATTTGGAGCCACGGTGGCTGCTGGGACTGGCTCTTATATATCAAAAAAGGAAGAAAATGATTCGTAGTGACGGTACTCACGAATTGCCAGTTCCAAACTTGCCTACTGCTCCCGGCTTTTTGAGGTTGATATCAAAGCACGAAATCTACTCTCACTACTGAACTCAAAATGCACAAAGTAACCACTGATCCATAAAATGTTCTTTCCAAACAACTGCTAGCACGAAAAAATCAAGATGTTGAAAGCCAGTTACACGGGATGTATTTAACGCACCAAATACTAAACTCAAAATTATAATGAATCTTGCCATACACATGAAGGTATTACGAATTAATAATTACAACTGTATACTTTACAGCATAAAAGACCTTCCACCAAACTATTGAAACAAATCCAACTAACGAGAATATAAAAAAAAAGTAGATACTCAAAAGGAAAAGAACAGAAAAAAGAAAATATCAATAAGTAAAAGTATCAATGATGTATCAACCCTTTCCCATATACATCAACTTGACTTATTATTGTCTGAGTAAGTCTTGGCATACTTAATTTTATCTCATGTATGCAGTCTCGATGGAGTTATGATCATCAAAACTGGTGTCGCAATATCTACGTTACTGACGTCGTAAGGATATTGAATAGGAAACAAAACAAAATTAGTTTAAAAGGAAAGATTCATATGATATATATATTTATATATATACATATATACACATATACATTATATATATACATATATGTATATATAATTATATATTTATAACCATAATGTAAATACCTAAAGTATATACTGTATATCCAAATTTAGATCATATATGTACAGTATATTATACTGTACATAGATGATCTAAATTTTCCTGAGGAGGTCTGCCTCCTTAATGAAAATACATAACAGTTCTATGTAACACACTACTCTGAGAAGCTTAGCAAGTATAAAATGTCCACCCCTGTCAGGTCCCCAAGAGAGAAACATATGTCTTAGATCCCGAGGGCTGGGACACTGACTGATTGATTAAATGTCCCCTGGCATCGAGACATTTACGGCCAATGACGCAGATATCATTTGTTGAGAATGACGAAATTAGATAAAACCTATGGACATAATTGCTAGATTATACACACACACACACACACACACACACACACACACACACACACACAATATATATATATATATATATATATATATATATATATATATATATATATATATATATATATATATATATATATATATATATATATTATATATATATATATAATAATTAAATCTATAAGTTTTGCAAAGACCTGCTTCTGATACAAATCTAAAAGTGTTACTGGCATCACAAACAATTTCTTCTGCGATGACTCTGGCTAGAATGTACCGGCCATTCTCGTCTCGGGCCTCGAAGAAGACTTCTCTTCGGGGCCCGAAGACTATAGGGCATTCAATTAGCTTCACAGTTTTCCCCAACTGTATTCCAGCGATCCTGCAAAATATTCCTAACAAGTGATCTGATATCTGGTATATCAGATAAGATGTCATCGTATGGAAGTCTATCCTTCCTTAGATGCAAAACAGCCACGGCTTCTTTTGCTAGTTTGTCAGCCTTTCATTACATGTGCTGGTACCATCAAAATGTTACTTGTACTCCTCTGCAATTAATTAAATAAAGCCGCTACTGAGTTGTTAAAACCAATGGGATATTAGAGTTATACTTTGTACAATACTTTTCGAGTCACTATTAAATAATATAATTTCCTTTATCAACAGTTGCTATTCTCTCAACACAAGTTAAAATTCCAGTAAAAACAAACGTCATGACATGTAGTGTATTTCTACAGTAAAAATCATTACTATATACTCCAATTCCAAAGCCAGCACTGGATTTGAAGCCGTCAGTAAATATAAAAGTTGAATGTTTATGTTTTTCAGCCTATTCCATAAAAATCTACAGGGTTTCCACCTCTTGTCATATTACTTTTGGTGCAAATAAAGTAAAGGCAAAATATTATGTCGGTTTGCCTCCATGGAAGAGGGGTTGTTATTTTGAATGGAAGCACTTCATTCCTGGTAATATGAAGATTATTCAAAGTTTGTTTTACCCTATATCTTTAAGGTTGTGGAGAGTATGGTGTGACTCACAGTACCTAAAATACTTTTTGCTGTTAGCAGTCTGAAACGTTTGAGATAGTCTTTGAAATCTGCACCAATATCATGCAATGGAAGACTGACGATGAAAGGTCGAAAGATAGTTCCCCTGCATCTACCAAAAGGTTTGGAACAGGTGATGTTCTAATTCCAGCATGGTGGACAGAGTCTAACATCTTGAAACGACTGGTAGGGCTGATGAATATATTTCACAACCATTGCTCAATTTTTTTAAAGACGAGGGTTTTATATAATTTTAAAAGCATTTTGTCATCAGCACCCCATGATGTGTGTGCCAGTACTTTCAAAATATTCAAGGCATCCAGACACCTAACTCTGAGGTCTTTCAAATGAGGAACCCACGCCATCCTACGGTCAAAAGTTAATCTTTAGAACTGTGTTGCTTTTACGCATGAGATTCACTGGCCATTGATGAATACATCTGGGTCTGGATGTATCCACGAATACGACAAAAAGTGCATTAAAAGTTTTACAAGAGGAAAATTTAAAACCATTCAGTTCTGCACACCATATAATTTTATCCACTACCAGCTGAAGTTTCCTGTTAACCACTGCCATTCGTTTTCCAGCAAATGATTTGGACAAGTCATCTATGAAAAAAAGTGTGGATAAATTGTCATGGGGGATCACAGAAGATATCCCATTCATGGGTAAGGCAAATAACGTCACACTCAGCACACTACCCTGGCCGACTCCTCTTTGCTGGCATTTTCTCTCAGATAGGGTGTCGCCTAATCTGACTTGAATAAATCGACGTGCTAAAAATACCTGGATGAACAAAGCAATTCCCCTCTCAAACCTGATTCATATATACTTTTAAGTATACCATGCCTTTAAGCAGTGTCCTTTTCGAGGTCAAAAAACACGAGTCACATGCTGTTGCTGAGATGCAATGCTTCACGCACAGAGGACTCAATTATTATTATTATTATTAAAAAATTTTAACCAGACCACTGAGCTGACTATCAGTTCTCATAGGGCTGGCCCGAAGGATTTGGATCAAATGACAAAGTCTAGGCTAGAAGCCTAGCACCGGGACCAAATAGGTCACTCGATATGGTAATGAATGAATCTAGTTTCGGTTGAGCGACCGTAAGTGTTTCGATCGCAGATTAGGAGTATTAAGCTGTGGATCTGCGTATCATCTTGTGTGCGTAGCAGCCCTCACTACTTCGATATCAACATCTTTTGAAACGGGCCCGTCACTTGCTCTCGCCTCGTTACCCCAGAATTATGCTACCATTCTTCAGATGTGTTTTATTTTGTAAATATAATGAATTAAGTTCAATCCCATAGTTTGTATAATCACTTCCCTCTTGAAGTAGGCCTTCAGCCGTATTTTGTTGTTTTTAATTTTAGCTGTCCTCAAGGCCAGAGTCCAGATTTTTGTGGTAATTAAGGTACGTTGCGTATCATCGGAGTATACCCCATTTATCTAGCAAGACTCCAGCTTTAAAATTACAACAATATATTATGTAAGTTACGCGTCATCCTAGTATACCCCATTTATCTAGAAAGACCCCAGCTTTAAAATTACAAATATATACAGTATATATACATACATACATATATATATATATATATATATATATATATATATATATATATATATATATATATATATATATATATATATATATTATATACATGTGAATACATGTGGGGTCCTGAGTTCATTGGTGCAAGATACATAGATTATATAAATATAAATATAATTATAAATATATACATATATATACATATGGCAACAATGATATATATATTAAGCCTAGGATCTTGAAAAGGTTGGTAAATCAGTCTACAAGATACTAACTACATGACCAGAAATGTTCTGCTGTCGAAGAGGCACAAACAACATAGTACTTTTCCACTTACCAGTTTCCAGTTAAGATATTTCCTAAATCGACTTAACAAACCTATTAACATGGAGGGTACAGTTTAGCCACCTTGGCAAATTCATTTTGACGTATGCCAATTCCATGTGTGTTTAACCTGACACCAAGTGATAAATCAAAACTTAAATATTTCAAATTCACCTCAATAGATTCTCAATCGAATAAAACGAAGCGTTACAATAAGCAATACTGTATTTCATTTATCACCTCTAAAGCAAGCTGAATTGTACTGACTCACATTGTAAAATATTAGCAAGAAAATTGCTCAATGTAAGGCAGCCTAATGCAGTGTCTAAGGTTTAGCCAATAAACATTCATTTTAAGCACTGAGTATAAATCTCTAACTCCTTGGTCCTCCTACAATCTGAACTGAAGAGAAAATTGGGTACTCACCACCGGAATGCCACCTTTTCTGAAGAGTGAATCAGACTGGTATAATGCTTCTTCACTTGCAATCTGAAATTGTCACTTTAAATTAACTAAGGATGGAAATTTTGAGGGAATTTGGTGGCCATTAATAAACTAATTCAATAAAAAAAAGCCCTATACATAACAGACTCCCTAGATTGTTATTAATAAGATAAGATAGTTTAACCAGACCACTCAGCTGACTATCAGCTCTTGGTCTGAAGGATTAGGATGAAATACCAGGTCTAGGCCTAAAACTGGGACCCAATAGGTCATTCGCACGATGATGAATAAATGAAAATGAAGTTTAAAAGAAAGAACTGTAAAATGAATATGCTTTTACACTGATGCACATGCATACGATAAATACATTTGCTCATTTCCATACCTAACAAAAAAATTAAAGATTAAAAAGAATAAAATAAAATTTTTCAAAAAAATTTAAAATTAAAATTCAGGATAGAATACATATATTTTTTTAATTCATTAAAAGTTCTACAGGCTTCTGTATTTTTATTATTTGCTTGGTTTTATATTTTGTCTATTTAGTTACACTTCTTCATGAATGTTAAAATTGGGATGACAAATTGTACAAGATTCTAACAAAATTTCCTCCATCGATTTCTTTCCAAAGGTTGATACTTACTGTTGATTATATTTTGGACAGTCACACAACACATTTTTGACTGTTATCAACACTTTGAATTCTGGGCATTTGAGAGGAGGGCCACATGGACAGTTCATCAAGCGTCCATGTGTCAAACAAGTGTGGCCTATTTGCAGACACATCAGAATTACTTGTGTGCGTCTCTCTCTCTGACATGATGAGCTCCATTTTTCAACACTGGATTTTGTCTGTTTCAATTTATTATTTATAGGTTCCTCGTTCCATATATTTTGCCATTTATTTACACCGGTTGTTTTTATATCTCTTATGTAATCACTAATTGGGATTTTTACATTTGCTCTTGCCACGTGGACTGCTTCTTTAGCTGCTTTATCACCTTCTTCATTTCCTTTAATCCCTGCCCAATATATTTCAATATTTTTTCCATTATTATACAATTTATGGAGTTCATATTTAATTTCCTGTACAATATCATTTTTTGAGTAGTAACCTTGAACAGCTTCTATAGCGCTTCTTGAGTCGCTAAAAATAACAAAATTATTGAATGATATTTGCTTTATAAATTTGATGGCTACTGCGATAGCACACAACTCTGCTGTGAAGACAGGCATAATCATGCCTGTCTTCACAGGCAAAGATAACTGTTATGACTTGTTCTGGGATATAGCTGCATATCCTACTCCATGTTGTGATCTAGACCCATCTGTGTAACTCGTGTAATGTGAACGTTTTTGTCTTATATGATCTATGGTTTTTTGTCTATGGTGTTCTGGGGTATGTGAAGAACATTTTGAGAAACATTGCAACTGTGTGCAAGCCTCCGGATCATCTGAAGCTTGTCCAGGCAAGAGCGGACACCTTTGTTGGTATCTCTTGAGGGCGACTGACTGAGAAGAAACGGCTGGGGAAGGAACCTGGAGGGTTCACCAACAACCGCTGCAGATTCGGGAGATATTCTACGTAGAACAGAATGGGGTTATGAGGGTCCTCATAGCGTTACAATAACCCTGAAACTTATTTAGGGCTTCCCTGAACCACAAAAATGTGTAAGGTGAGGAGGACAAAGAAGGATCAGTCTGTATATGGCAACTGTTGCCCATATTAGAGGGTTTGGGACTGGAGAATCCAAGTGAAGGGGCGAAGGGTCCTTGCGGTGAGAGACAGGCCCAAAGTCGTATCGCCCCATAGAGTCCACAGATCCCGAGAGACCAAGGGAACAGAACTTATATCTGGCAAACTTAAAAAGGGCTGCCAAGTCCATAACTGACCAATATCCGGGCACAGCAAAAAACAGAGGTCTAGTTCAAAACCAGGCTGTGACCAACTCTATAGGTTTTAAACAATCCTCTGAAAAGAGAAAAATTAGCCCGTGAGTGGGCGTTAGGTACTCAGCAGTGGAATGTTTATGTTTATGTAACTAGTACCGCGATACACCACAGGGCAGCGCTGTGGTTTGTTTATATCTGCCACAAGCTGACGATTTCGGAAATTTTTCTTAATTTTATGATAACAGACATACAGTAATTCGGTTTATAAATACTGTATTATTAAATTAATGTGATAATATGGCTTGTTTTTCAACAGCAGCAGCATGTGTGGGCTTTAAATGCTTTTAAATAAGCATGGGAAGAACGCCACCAACAACGCCAACTAGCGGCAGCCGCCCGAAACTCTTTTTTCTACAAACATCATATGATTCATCGGGTCGGATTCCGGTTTGTTGTTTGAGCTCCAACGCAAAATTTACTCAACATTTCGTGTTGAAATCCGATTATTTCGAGTTCTAGTATAGTCGAGGACCGGGGTTCTACTGTATATATATATATATATATATATATATATATATATATATATATATATATATATATATATATATATATATATATATATATATATATATATATATATATATATATATATATATATATATATAATATATATATGCCAACACTGTTATTATTTCCATTTAATATTATGCCAAGCCATAATCTTAGGGGGGGATGTGGATGGTTGAATGTAGTGTCATGTTTGTTGCCAAGAGGGCAGCATGACTGGCACCAATGTTGCCCACATCTGCAGTTCACTTACAGTCACGCATCTGTACTGAGAAGGCGTGTAATAAAACACTGGAGTGCTTCACGGGTTTCCTTGCCCGTCCAACAGTTTTGGATGTCTAACAGTCACTTTAGTAGCAAATCAACAGGCCTACTTTGAGAGAGATCCTACAATTAGGCTATGCAAGACTGCAGTTAGGCTATAGGCTAGGGTAATACAAATGAGGTAAATACGGATAAACTCTAAAATCATGACACTTCTACAAGTTCTGGAGACCCTGATTATAAATAAAGCCCCAACTCCCCCTTGCTAAGTAAAGATGCAGTGCCCTCAGTTAGGTTAAGCAGGTCATCCAGGAGGTGATGAAACCCTGGCCAAGTAAAGACACAGGATCCTAGGTCATATTAGGGGCAGTTAGGTTAGGGCCCAACCCAATTTCTCAATTTGAAGTTAGGTTGGGTGGGGGATTCTGGGAAGGTAAAGCCCTTCCCAAAAGTTATGAACCTGGCACCCTAGGTAAGGTTAGGGTAAACACACAGGCCTACATCTATTTCCACTCGTTTTGTTTTCCCCCCACTTAAAACCGAGTTTGGGTCGTTTCGGCCGTAAGTCATTTCGGCCGTAAGAACGTTTACATGCAAAATGGGCGCCGTGTTTAGTACCAGCCCCTTGGGGATGTACGTAAAACATGAATTAATAATGGTAAATACCATAAACATAACGTCTTACGTTGTTTTGGATGTTACGGCCTAAGTGACTTACAGCCGAAAAGACCAGGACCGCTTAAAACCTGTCTCCCATTACGGTCCCCATAATTGAAAATTGTAGGATATAAAGGGATCCAGAGTCTCAGTAGAATTATAGCATAACTCCACATGGCTTATTACCTTGGAAGTTTAGTTTTTCTATAGTATTTTGGTTCCTTATCAAGAATTTACCATTATTTTTTGGTGGTCAACTATAATTAATCTCAGAACTGATGCTGTTGGGAGCGCCTGCAGTTTACGTTGACGCGGGGTGTCGTCTGCCAGTTTTCTAGTCACGGAGGAATACCAACATACAAAATTGGTACTAAAATGACGAAACCATAACTAACCAACCTAACCTAACCTAGTGTGGCATGCCCTTACCTGGGTGGGGCTTTACCTGAAAGATAGAGAACATGGCATTTCGTGTGGAACTCCTTACCTTGGCAGACGGACAAACGGCGTTACGTGGCATCAACGTAAACTGCAAACTACCCTGCTGTTGTATGCTGGGCATCCTGGAATGCTACTGCACATGCGCAATGTTATAGGGGAACTTTTGGAGGACACAGCCTCCCGACTAAGTAACGTGGCCTACTAGGTTAGGTTAGGTTAGTCTAGTTCCTTTATAATGGGTTTCCTTAACCAATCCGTTCTTGAACATATGGCTCCCTAATGACTTGCATTTGCACAGAACCATTTCCGGGTGGCCATAACAATAACACATCCATTCTCCCTGCCAGGTTTTTCCCCACCCAAAACTGCACCCCTCCCCCCATTCCCAAACGGTCCCTGATGAAAATGTGGTTAATAATTGACTGCCAATAAACATCACCACCTCCTTTGTCAACACTTCAAGTTGGAAAACTCAGTTTCCAAGGTAATAAGCCTTGCAGAGTTGTTCTTTAAATTCAGTCCCTTAGAGATGAATGTCTGAAATGTTCACATCACAAGGGTTAGGCCTAATGTACAGTCTCTTAGGCCTCATGTACAGTCTTAATGTACAGTCTTGACTGTACAGTCTCTTAGGCCTCATGTAAGGATGAAGTCTCTTAGGCCTCTGAAATGGGTTCAGTCTCAGGGCACAATGTACAGGTTAGGCCTACTGTACAGTCTCTTAGGCCTCATGTACAGTCTCTTAGGCCTAATGTACAGTCTCTTAGGCCTAATGTACAGTCTCGTTGCTGGCTGTGCAAAGATAGGCTAGGCTATAGGCTAGTTTATTATAGTTATCTTTTGACTGAAGAACAGCCATAATGGTGAGATAATCTGAGATACTTACAGTCCTTCGTTTGTTTCTACTCCTGTTCCTGAGGAACTGGTACTGAACACAGCGTCCCTGGACTTTCGCCATGTTTAGTACCAGCCCCTAGGGGATTGAACGTCATTCCCGGGGTGTCATATTAAAAAAAAACACACAACGATGACAAGGAAGCACCTAAAAAGCAATAATTTACTAATGACAAAAAACAACAATGGATTACTTACCAGGGATACCAAAATGGCAGGAGAGTCTACTATCCCTCAGCAAAGCTACCTAAGCTAGGCCTATGTTATGAGGGTGCAAGACGTTTAAACCTTGCCATTAACTCCCTGGTTCTCATATGATGCAGCACAGGAAAGCTTTTACATTTTAACACATTATTTAAATCACTTTGGCAGTCAAAAACTTTTAAAACGTCACAAAATCACACATTTATAGCACACAACGTAAGACCTTCCACAAGGAGCTTCAGCGGGTCAAGTACTTAAGCTGGAAGTAAGTTAGGAACAAGCGCAAGACGTCCTGTTACCGTACATCAGTATGCATTGTAATTCATTTGAGCTGTTTTTTGTTCATTTTTCCTTCCAGTTTTATGAATTATTATTATATATAAATATTATTTATGCGTAAATTATTGTTCAACGTGGACATATCGACGATGTGACCCGTAAGCAACAGCCAGGAACGCATTCATAAATCTCTTGATTTGTTTATTCAGTTATTTATTTTATATGATTATTTATATTTGAAGAGGCATTTCAATTTTAGAAATTTATTATTATTATTATTATTATTATTATTATTATTATTATTATTATTATTATTATTATTATTATTATAGTGTTTGAAGAAAATCTGTATAATAGTACCTCTGATTGTGCTCTGAATTGTTAGTCTCATCAAAGGTAGTCCAAATAAGGATATAATCTTAATACAGCTTATATTGTGTCAAAATAACTATGTTATGATAAATAGCATTTGCCAAACTAACTTGTGCAGAAAGTTCTGAACCAGTGCTTAAACTCTTGAGCCACTGAGGATGAACTAGGCTCAGTGTCTAGCCTTTCTGGTTTCAACAGTCTTCCCATCTTGTTATATATTTGTGTTCAATAAATTGTTATAAAACTAGGCTTTGTCTTTTGGCTTTATTGAACACAAAAACTTCAAACAATACATCTGTAACAAAATAAAGTCTCATAAGAACTAAAGAAGCACAGGATATTCTCATCTACAGACATATATACAATAAAAGAACGCAAATATCACACACATCATTTCACCTTTATTATTACGTAAATGTTGGTGCTTGTCCCAGTGAACTAGTGCATCTAGTAAACAGTGTTTACTAGACAGACATCTTTTCATCTACTGGCAATGTTTCCATATTCTCAGAACGCGACCACAATACAATGTTGCCAACCTACAAAATAACAATTCAATCACAACAAGGAGGTAAAGGGAAATACTTAAAAGAAGATATCCCACTTATTAAAGAAGAAAAAATATATCAATAAATTAATAAATAGATAAAAAATCTATTAAACTGCAAGGAGAATAGTATCAGGGTAGTAAAGCATTGGATCTTCTCTTGAACTTCTAAAGTTTCAATTGCACGGCATCCTCTGGGAGGCTGTTCGAGATTCCAACAGTGTGAGGAATAAAGGTCCTCTGGCACTGAGAAGTTCAACAGCGAGGAAAATTTACTGCATATTGGTGCTGCTATTTAGTGAATCTGGTTTCTCTTGGTAGGTAAAGGCGATCAGAGATTAACTGTGAATGTGGAAGGTCTCTGATGAAATACAACTTATGAAAAAGTGACAAACAAGAGACAATCCGTCGATGGTCTAAGTCATGACTTCTACTATTAGGAAACAGAAACCTACCACTATGAACCACTCTATCTAAAATAGATAAATCTCTGTCAGAAGCAGATATTCATACTGGAGAACAGTATTCTAGTAAAGGTAGCACAAACGACTCAAAACAGGTTGCATTGATTTTATCAGTTATAAATATATGAGACCTTATGAACAATACCTAACTTCCGTGCTGCATTTGCTAAAACTTTCACTAGATGTTTCTCAAACGTTAGATGGGAGTCAAAAGTTACACCTAGAATAGTTAAAGCTTCAGACTCAATCAGCAAAGTCCCATCCACCTGAAGGGGACGATGGGGTGGGAAATCTGTACGAGATCTGGTAATCAATAGTGTTTTCGTATTACTGGAGTTCAGCCTCATACCCCACCGACTACACCATTCACTTATCCAGTCCATGTCCTGATTGAGGCTGTGGGCAGCTTCATTTCTCATAAGTGGAGACTTTACTACACCCACAAGTGTTGCATCATCAGCATACCGAACAAACTTGTTTTCCAGGCCAGTAACCATATCACTTGTATACACTAAAAATAACAATGGACCAAGAATGCTACCCTGTGGAACTCCATACAAAATAGGTCTTGGTTCAATAAAGATCCCATCCACAGCAACTCGCTCCTGCCTACCTGTAAGGAAATCCTGAAGTAATTCTAAAACATATCCACCTACTCCAAGATTCTGAAGTTTATAAATAAGTGCCTTGTGATTTACTAAATCGAAGGTAACATTAAATGGCAAGTCAAGTCTAAAGGAGCACCGCAGGTACCTAACTGCTTCCTATATGCATATTAACTATTAGCTAACAGTCCTTTAGATTTTACATACTTATATAGTGGCTTAAAAACAAGTTTTTCAGCAACTTTGGAGAGAACCGGGAGAATAGAGATCGGCCAGTAGTTACTGCAGTCTACAGATATGCCACTTTCTGGAACAGGCACTGTATTACTAAGCTTGCGCTCATCAAAAAAGATATTACGTTGACAGAAAAATCTATAAAATCTACTTATCTTGGGAGACAACACACTAGAAACTTTTCTAGAAAACAAAGGGAAGAAACCATTAGGATCTTCTCCACCCAAACCATTAGGATTATCTGTAATTTCTTCAACATCCCTGGAGCGAAATGCAAATTTTGTAAGAATAGGTTCAGGATGACAATTATCAGGGAGAGGGACATCCTCGGCTGATTGCTTAGCTTCAAAAACTCGATGAAGCAGTTCAGCCTTTTCTCTAGGGCCAGTAACCAATCTACCATCATCTGTTAGTAGCGGTAGAATGGAAGACAAGCCTGACCCAAAGATAGATGATGCCAATTTGGTCCACCACAGATGAGGCTGAGTAATCCCTTTAAGTTTCCTTTTCAAGAAATTATTGAAATTTCCTTCAGCTGCATGGTAAGTTCTATTCGCAGCACGGCGTGACAAAAAAAAAAAAAACAATTTTGTCTCCCTGCATTGAATTTGGCCTGTTTGTCATGGTAGGCTCGTATACATGCATCATCAAACCATGGCTGGTGTTTTGTCCTGAATTTGATGATCTTTCTAGGGACATATCTTATTAAAATAGCCATCAGCATTTCATTTAAGGGCCGCGCCGATCGCCGGATTTCGAGGAATTGTCGATTTTTAGTTTTTTACAGTTTTGGGCTAGTATATGTCTAAATAACCATGTCCTGAAATATTATTGCTAAAAAAATTTTTTTAAGTGGGTTTTTTTTTGCATTTTTGTTCACCGGATTTACTGGCATTTGAGCGGCATTGAGCGAAAATTTTTCCCAAACATTCTGTTTGACTTTTTAGGAGGAAGTGAGAAATGTACTTTGCTTTCCTACTAAAATACACATTATCTACGTTAAAAACTGGCTCTCTCTCTCTCTCTCTCTCTCTCAAAAAATATAATATCTGAGTAAATATGTATCTATGTATCTCAATATCGCCCTGTGAGCGACATTGTGCCACAAATTGTCGCACAATGTCTGTATGACTTGCCAATTCCGGGTAGTAGAAAGCGAGAAATTTACTTTCAGTATCTTACTAAAACTACCCATTTTCTACGATAAGAGCTTGTTCGTTCTCTAAAAAAATATCAAACATAATATAAAAAAGTAAATATATATCCATGTATCTCGATATTTTGAACTCGTTATTACAGGTGTACTATACCAACTAGTTTACATATAATATTTTATGCTTCTTGACATATTTTTACTGCGTATTTTCGGAAATATGAAATTATATAAGTAGGTAACAGTTCCAAACAATAAACCAAGTTGATTTGTGTCGATAGTGTGTAGTAAATGTTTCTGGTTCAAGCTATATCCCGGTGCTCTGTGACGCATTTCCTTTTCGTATTCTCTTACTGTGTTGTGCATTCACGCAATTCCATTGCCATAAGCAAGAAAAGTACCACTCTTATGAGGGAGAAATTTGAACGATTGCGTCTCGTAAGTTTGTTACAAGAGAAGCGAACGGGAATTGTCTGGCCTGCTGAGATAGGAACAACACCAGAACACCCATATCCAAGTAAGGGATTTGTTTTCCCGTATTAGTGATATTCTAATTAGTGATCACTATTTTTCGTAATATTAATAATTATATGAGAAAACAAAGCTTGATTTTACTGCAGTGAGATGTCGTCTGACTCGTGACTTCTGTAGGCTTGGTTATCCTCTCAGTAGTTTGTTTAGTTGCCTTTCTAATATCTGACCGGAAAACAAGTGGTAGTGTGTAAGGTTATTTAGAAAATTTATATTGATAACATATACTTTTATAGGTTATGAAAATTTATATTGATAGCATATACTTTTATAGGTTATGAAGAAAACTTTAGGGTGAGTGTAAAACGATGGCAACAAACCTTTCCTAGAATACAATGTCCTAGCCTAACCTCATTAGGGCATTTATTTTTATAATTACGAAAAAAAATTTCGCACTGATAACATATAGCCTACTATTTTTTTTAGCTTATACTATTTTTTATAGATTATGGAGAAAACATTATATGGATAGCATATATTAGTGGATTTTTGTTATGAAAAAACTTTGCATTGATATATATATATATATATATATATATATATATATATATATATATATATATATATATATATATTATATATTTATATATATATATATATATATATATACAACAGTATAATATGAAGATAAAAAGGCCCATAAAACACTATTTGAACGTTGCAACCATATATAACAAGCACTTCCTTCTGTCCCCCTGTTCACTGGTAAAATATGGGGAGATGATGCATTACAAGTGTATATATACTGCCACGCCTACATATGCTTCGTATATATACTCTTGTAACACATCATGTGTCCATATTTTACCAGTGAACATGGGCACAGAAAGAAGTGCCTCAAAATATATGGTTGCAGCATTCAAACAGTGTTTTATGGGCCTTTTGTATATATATATTTATATGTAATATTTATATATATATATATATATATATATATATATATATATATATATATATATATATATATATATATTTACAGATTGGATCCATTGAAGGGATGAAAGGTGGTCTTTACTTAGTCACTGCCTTAATGGACTAACAGAGAAGAGCAACCTGTAACAAAATGAAGGGGAAAAATGGGTAACTTACCTTGATCTTACCATTAGTTAATCAGGGATTGGAAGGTTGCCGTGTGAAATAAGTATCTGGTTACATTAAACTGAATTTATTTACAGAGAAAAACAGCTAAGGAGGTTATCTGAAAGGCTGATGATACAGAAAGTAAACTCGTATAATCAAAAAATTCAAATTGGCAGTGCGTAATAAATCTCTGCATATGACAAGATAAATTCGTCTTGAATGGTCAGGCTCTCTTGTGTGCAACGAAGAGGGGGAACAGGTTATTGCTCCCCTGACTGCATATCAGGGAAGTCTTGCGTTTATTGAAGTGGCAGGTGAGCTGCATATCAGGGAAGTCTTGCGTTTATTGAAGTGGCAGGGGAGCTGCATATCAGGGAAGTCTTGCTTTTATTGAAGTGGCAGTACTTTTAACATGATTTGAGTTCACAAGGCTGGGTCCACTGAGCAAAAGTTAAGTAAATCTTAGTTTTACCAGACCACTGAGCTGATTAACAGCTCTCCTAGGGCTGGCCCGAAGGATTAGACTTATTTTACGTGGCTAAGAACCGATTGGTTACTTAGCAACGGGACCTACAGCTTGTTGTGGAATCCGAACCACATTATAGCGAGAAATGAATTTCTATCACCAGAAATAAATTCCTCTAACTCTTCATCAACCGGCTGGGGAATTGAACTCCGGCCCATCGAGTGACAGTCCGCAGCTCTACCGACTCACCCAACGAAGAGCTAATGGAAATGGACAATTCTCTAGATAATTCAGATAATCAAAATCAGGCAGTGTTAAAACTTTCCCTCTTTGGGAGTGGAAGCTGGTAAAGGTTTCTAACCTTGGAAGCTGACCAAAATGTTTCAGCTTTAAAATTAGAAAATTATTTATTGAATAGACACCCAAGGACAGAACTGTCGTTCAGACAAGAAAGGAGAAGACTTGGCCACAACAAAAGTCAGTCCGAAGACAATTTGTCTTTGAAAAATATAGACAATATTAATGTAAACGTGAAAAAACACGATACTGTGAACAGCATTCAGGGTACCATTTACTTCCTGAAAATAACAGCTAACTAATCGATAAGAAAATGCTATTAGACTTTCTCAAAAAAAAAAAAAGATACCTCAAGGTCCAGGATTGTGAGGTATATATGTTGTATCAAGTAAGAAAAGCAATAAACAAATATTAAAAATATGAAAAATAAAATTTAAGGGTGAAGATCTACCTCAAAAATAATTTAGGCCAAAATAGAGAGTAAAGACCCTTATGTCCCAAAGCCACTGCAGTGTCAAAATTACAGCATGTATGGGCACACAAAGAAAAATTGTCGTAATGAACCGGTATGCGCTTATTGTGGATCTACTGAACATACCACACAGTGGAAGTGCATTGAACATAAGTGTGTAAACTGTGGGCAAAATCATCATGCAGGATCCAGAGAATGCTTGTATTACATATACTGTACAGTACGGAACTGAAAATGTTACAAGGAAGAAGCTAAATTAGAATTGAAAGTAAGAGGAACTCAAGATCCTGCTAAGAAACTTACATATTCTTCAATAATAAGAACCCATAATGAAACAAAAACAAATACAGATAGAAATAACAAAACGCAGCAAAATAAATCTCAAGAAGATATTGATAATATACAGAAAAAACTAAAATAGTAAAGAATCAAGAAACAGGATGCAAATGATAAGATAATATTCTGTCAAATTCATTTCAAGTATTAATGGAACTAGCAGCTCAAGAAGATACCACCACAAAGGTAGAAGAGGAAAGTTGTGATGAACTGGAAATCGAAGATAAAAAGAGACCTTTGGAAAGAACCCCACCCAAAACGAAAAAACCAACTATTATTAGAGAAACTGCGATTAAACCAAAGACAAATGATATGAAGACAGAACACAAAGAAAAACAAGCTAAGAATATACCTTTAACTCCTAAAATAGTAGTAAAACCTATGGATGCAGATATCCGGACCACTGAAGTGAAAGAGAACCGTACCATAGATACCAATGATTATGTCAAGGGAGAAGAGATTACTCCATCACCAAGGAGAACAAATAAAACAAGAAATGTGCATGAAAACACGTGGACATAATGATTGTTTCAAAAGCATATTTTAATTATA
Source organism: Macrobrachium rosenbergii (assembly GCF_040412425.1). Lineage (NCBI taxonomy): Eukaryota > Metazoa > Arthropoda > Malacostraca > Decapoda > Palaemonidae > Macrobrachium > Macrobrachium rosenbergii. Next base: position 3,756,704 of record NC_089760.1, on the reverse strand, counting down.
ATAATGAAGAGGTGCACACACGTAATTTTTACATGTGGAATTATACTTAAAACATTTAAGCAAAACAAGGAAGCAGGATAATTATTAATAAGTACACCAACAATTATTTCAACACAAGGAAAAATTGACTAAAGTTAAAGTATACAAACAAGAAGGTAAAAATAAATCAAAATATGTTCTTGATGTAGAATATACTTTTAAGTTTGATAAACAATGGTATCCTCAATTCTTGACGATAGAGTTTTCATTAACGTTGTATTTCCCAAAACAATGTAAAAATGATAGCTGAATGAAGAGGTCTTACCAGCTGCTACCCAGTTCTGGAGACACGACAGCTCACTGTCCACCCTCTTGCAAAGAGAGATTCTTTGTGACTAATCCTACGCTTTCCAGATTGCATTTTGAAAAAAAAAAAAATTAATAAAAGGCTCCCGATAAAGTGAAACTGGTCATTATCTTTAATTTTGAAAAGTTATCTAACTCTGCGGTTAGTGAAAATAGCTAGTCTTATATTAGAGACAAATTCTTCTAAAGGAAACTATTTTTATTTCATCACTAAAAGTTCATTTTTAAGTTCTCGACTCCGTTTACTACGTTACTTTTTTGTTAATAAACTATTTTTGGTTCGTATATCCTTAATCACCAAAGCGTATTATTTTCTTTCATCTTGTTGCTACCTATCAGGTTGCCATCTCAGATTTTCATATTGATCAATACTGATGAGGTTTAGCAACGTATTACGTGTGAAACAACTACAGTGACAGACCGACGTTGTTTTCTGTTATGTTGTACCAACAGAAAACGGTAGAAAGTGGTAAACTCTTGTATTTGAATCATGGTCGTGAGGTACAGTACATCGGGGGAAAAAATGTTAAGTATATCTTAGTTTAACCAGACCACTGAGCTGATTAACAGCTCTCCTAGGGCTGGCCCGAAGGATTAGATTTATTTTTACGTGGCTAAGAACCAATTGGTTACCTAGCAACGGGACCTACAGCTTAGAGGAAACTCATTAGTATAACTGCCCCCATACTGTGTTGACAAATGTGATAATCCTTTTTCCCACAGATCTCTACTGCTTTCCTTAAAATTTAAACTTTTTTTTTTAAATCATGTTTATATATGCCATGACTGATATTTATATGGCCATAACTTTTCTTTTATAAAACTAGATTCAGTGATATTCCTTTCCATCGCATTATTACAAAACTATCATTTTTGCCTCATCCCAGTTGATAACATAATTGTTCTCACTAACATGTACACAAATACAATTGTTCATCTGTGCATATCTCACACATTTTTTATGCTGTTTTATTCTCTTTTCCAGTGCTTTACCCGTTTGACCAATATAAAATTTGTCACAAGACTTACATGGAATTTTATATACACATCTTTTAGTATTGTCGGGAGAGTTATTTATAATTACACGTTTCATTGATTTACTGTTCTTAAATGAGACATTAACACCAAAATCCTTAAGAAGATGGAGGATATCGTCCATATCATTATCATATGGTGGCACAAGCAAATTTTTTTTGTGTTGTAAGGTTCTTTTTAGTTTTGATACAGATGTTTTTCCGCATCTGATGCATTTTCTAATACACTGTTGGAAGTTTCAATTTCTTGTCTTTATTCCTACTCTTATCAATTTTATCATCAATATATTCAGGCTACATATACGTAACGCTCTTAAGAACATGGGTGGGAACGCTGATTCTAAACCTTGCTGCTTTGACAAGAATAAAAATGCACATAGAAAGAAATATTAGCAGGTTTTCTGTAAGGCCTGTTACGGTGACGCGGGTACGTTTCCGGCGACCGGTATCACTGTCTCTTCAATTTCTTGCGTTTGGATCTTACGGCTTTGTAGTTACAAGCATATCCAAAAAAGCGCGAAGAATTCGAGAAGTTAAGACGGCATTGTGGCTATTAGAATTACATATGTGTCTGGTAAAAGTGACCAGTAGATGCTACATATATATATGTATATATATAATTTCAAATATTAAGCCACAATTAACACAAATCGTAGCCTACACTACTTTGGTAATAACTTGAACCTAAAAGGAATTTTATGGTTAGTGCATCTACCCTAACAAGGATTCGAACCAATGATTTTTTGGGTTTATAAATAGATGAAAGTGGCTTTTCTTATACATTGCAAGCGACAAAGAATCCGTGCCATTCCTTTTATTAGGAATAACCTTATTCGAAAGGTATATCGTGGATTACGAAACACATTAATAAATTCAATATTTGGTCAGTCACCATAAAACATCATACAATTTTGTTTTACCGAGTGATAACTATGAATGCACAACTTTATGCTTAAAAAGTATTTTTTCAGGGATCTTCATCGCTAAAATGTAATGGGTATACTTTATATATTCCTTGTCTTGACGTGAACAATTTCAGTGCTTGACTATCTCCTGTGTGAATGAATAGATTTCATAGTGATAATAATGTCGTGAGAGACTTTTAATTCAAAGAAAATGCAGAGATTTCTTAACTTCACTCTTCGCTTGATTTTGGAATAAATGAAACCAACCAGTTTATGTGCTTTTATTCCAGAACACCACTTCAAATGATTTTAACTGAGTGGAGGAAAGAATGAACACTGTGAACACTTATGTCCTATCCACCTGAAGAGAGAACTAGAACTTATTGGTGAATGGAGTTGTTCTTTACTTCATGCAAATCGGGTGATGGATTAGGTTGCAGTCAAGGTCATTGAAGTAATACTTCCGAGCAGAGTCCAGTCCCAGGCAGTTCTCCCCTGAGCCTCCCGTCGGTTCGTGAGTCCAGCCTTTGAGAGAGAGAGAGAGAGAGATCGAAGCAAGAGACACTTAGATTTTAATATGTCATGCCACGTTTTTTGATGCTCGAGATGTCATTTATGCAGTAACTGAAAACAAACTAGTCGAATGTTTATTGTGCTTATTTCGTGCTTTTAAAATAGTTTTATGAAAGTCAAGGTGCTGACAAACAACACTATAGGGAAAACGAGGGTACAGAAAGTTTATTGGGAAGACGATACTATGATTTGTTCTTGCATTTATTAGAATAATGCATTTTGTGTTGTCAAAACTATGTGTCTTGTTTTGCATTTATATTAGAATAATGCATTTTGTGTTGTCAAAACTATGTATCTTGTTTTTTCGCAGTTATGAATTTTGTTGTTCCTTGCGAGAGAAGAAAAGATAAGGAAATCATTATTAGTCCTGTAGCACCAGTAAATCAACTTTATGCAGCAGATCAAGTCAGAGTATCGTCTTCCCAATAAACTTTCTGTACCCTCGTTTTCCCTATCGTGTTGTTTGTCAGTATCTTGGCTTTCAAAATAAAGTAATATATATATATATATATATATATATATATATATATATTTATTTATTTACATACATATGTATGTATATGTACACACAGACAATATATACCTAAAATTGATGAATGTAAGGCCCAGAATGGTGTGCCACGAGGGATCCTGGAATCATCTCTCTCCCATTTCCAGTCTCCCTCATATGACAAGTCACTTCCGCCTAGCCAGTAAGTTCCAGACAGACCTGTTAAATAGAATAAAAAAAAAGGTAAGGGCAAGGAAGGGTTCATTAATAAGGTGGCTGTTGATTGTGAAATTTACAAATGTCTGTTCTTTTGTAAGGGGCTATACAAGACAGTCACAGATACTCAGTTTGAAATCAACATCTGACATATTTTAGTTCAGTTCGGGACCCGTCTGAGACAAGACTAACCGTAAGTGAGGATGTACTCGTAGAAGCTACGATGGGCGTCTGAATCTACGACGATGGCCAGGTGCGCGCCCACGTCTTGACAGAATATGACGGCATCTCGCCAGGGCATGGCCACATCCTGGTGAAACCGGAAGCAGCTGCCCTGAATCTCTACCCAGCCATCCTCACACTGAACACAGCCTGTGGGCCGAGAAGTCAAGTTTTCTGATAACGTGAATGACATCCAAGAATTTCCTAAAAGTATCTAGGATTTGACTACTCGAGATCCTGATGAGGGCATGTTGTTGCTGTCAAAAGATCATTCACAATTTGAATGAAGCGGCTTCCAGTATCACTTGGTGTAGGCCTACCTGTCGTTAACCACCATTCCGTACACAGGACAGTAATAGCGAAGCTAAAAATAAAGTCTGTAGTCAACCGCATCAGTTCCCATTTCACTCCAGTAAGAATAGATTACCTGCTCACGTAACGTCAACTGAGCCTTTTGAGAGGACGTAGGGTGCCGGGAGAGATAAAAGCTGGCCGCACCTGCCATTTCCCGTAGAAATGTTCACCCACATGTTAAAAATCCCGATCTTGGACTGTTGCCTAACGCTTATAGTGATGTAATGAAATCGGTCGATTAACGTCTGCACATATTCCCATATGTATAGTAAAGATATACATTTTTCTGTTATTCAGCTCATTATCAGTAACGATATCAACTTCCCCGTTTTTATGGTGGTTGCGTAAAAACTCTAGTTAATTACAATTTCGTTTTTCGTCACGTTTTTGTGGTTTCTGAATTTGCTCATGCTACTTTTTTTTATGTTTAAATCTTGTCCAGCTTTCTGAGCTGAAAGCAGACTTACATATTTATTTCTGTATCTGGCAATTTAGTGTTGTATGTATGTCTGTATGTATGTATGTATGTATGTATGTCTGTCTGTCTTCTACAAGGCAGGATATTGTTGACACTTTTCCAGCCTCGACACATCTGGTCATTAGGGGAATCTGGTGTTATGATCTTGATATTCAGGAAGAACGTTGGCCAGCGTCAGGCAAACAACCTTCTTACAGAAATCGAGAATATGGTTATACTCTTTCCCCCGGTGAATTCATTCTTAAGCTCTCTCATCAGACCAGTTTATTCCCGCTTCAGCTGACGGTACCACCTCAGGACTGTTCATCATTTCTAATGATGTCTCTAAGATCTTTACCCTTTTCCCGACCTTCTACCCTTCCCCCACCTGGTTTTTAACAATAACGTTCTTGTACCCCTTACCCTACCCATCCAAATGCAGATGGTGCTGCCGTTCACAAGTCATCTACTTGCCATTCTAAACCTTCATAAGACGCTCAATGACAATCTCTCCAATCTCTCACAAGTTTGTGGGTTGTCATTCGTAAAAATATGGATAGTAGGTCTATCTCTGAATGAATAAATCACAAATTCGTATTTCATTATTTTCAGGGCCAATTTACGTCGTGCCTCTTTGTCTCATACACGTTTTTTCATCAAAACGATGCATCTTAACCTAGAAATATAACCTCACTGCTGAAATGATAATTATGTAGCATGCGTCAAGAAAATTTAAGAGTTAATGTTCTCAGTTGGAATTAAGTCTAAGCTCCTCAAGGTAACTCTTGACAATTATTGAATAGCTGCTTCGTCATATTGCTAGTTTCGGCAGTATGGTTGTTTGTTTACACTAATTTGCAAAAATAACGATGGAATGTTGATAAATGTATTAACTGATTTTCAGTTTAGGTAATAACTGATTTATGATTTCGATCATACAAGAGGTTGTTTGACTGATTCTTTGTGAATCATCTTACACAAATGAGACGGTATTTTACATAATTTCTGAGTAGTTCATTTCCTGAGCATTTTCGGGTAATGCTTTGACGTTCATTTGCTTGCATGCGATGGCAAATCAACTTTGTTGAGTCGCTAGAATTTCCATGTTAGTGGTCAAATTTCGTGGATTTTTTTTTTTAGATTTGTGAAGTTATTCGAGTCATCTTCCTCGATATGAGTTCGCATGTGAGAAGCTCAGAAGTTTTTAGAGTAATATTTCTCCCCGTATTTTACATGCATCGTAGTTATTTGTATAAATTCCCTTAGAATGAATGTTACAGAATGATATTTTTAGTATGATATTTACGCGAATATGAGTGCTGATATGAGACGAAGTCCTACAAAATTAAAGAAAAGTTGCTGAGACGAGTGAAAGAGGATAAGATAATTGGACAGAAATAGTGAAGAATCTGGAACTAAGACAGAACATTCTAACGTTGAAAATAAATCATGAATTTTTGAAATATAAAGTTAAAGTATGCAAGATTATAAGAATAAAGTTATTAGAATGATTTGGTAAATTTTTTTGTCTTTGACTAGAGGCGGAAAACGAAAATTTTAGATTACTTGGAATTTTACATCAAACATTTAATAAATAATTTATCAGATAACTTACGTCGCAACTGTGTGGTTCCGAAATACTGAAATGATGTTGAAATTAGAATTCTTGTTTGTCCACAATGTCGCCACACTTATTACGGAGTCATTTCCATTTTGTATTTAGTCTATGTTTTTCGCAGTTACAACTGATGTAATACTGACTGATTCAATTAGAATGATATGAATTAGTTAATTATTTCTCTTTTAAAGCATATTTCTCTACCCACCAAGCAGCAACACGGGATCGATTGGAGTGCAGCCTCCCACCTGGTCGGGAAGTGTGGCAATTACGAAAATGTATAAGGCCTTATGGCAGTGCATAAGACTGAGCCAGAAAAATCTCCGCTCGTGATTATGACGACACGTGTCTATAAACGAAGTTACAGTTACCGAGATAATATATTGACAAAAAGCCATACAGCAGGAAATTTAATTATTTTTAGATGAATGCTCATAGAAATAGTCCGAATTTACTTTTACCGTTTCTGGTTAAAACTAAATTAATCCATAATATTTGATTATAATAATTAACGGTATAGCCCTGAAAGTCCTGAATCCAAGATTTATAGGTAAGTTCAGGAATCCTTTCCCTTCACTGCCCTTGGCGCTTTCGGTGCTGAAAGATAGGATCCAAGTTTCTGCGGCGCAACCGAGTTTTCTGTACAGTGTACAATGCTGTATGAAATTCTCAGCCATGCCTCATGAAAATCTCAGCCGCAGCCCGTGAAACTCTCAGCTACTGCCCGGTGGTGTCTGCTGTAGGTGCCAGTCGCACGATCATAACTAAATTTAACCTTGAATGAAATAAAAACTACTGAGGCTAGATGGCTGCAATTTGGTGTGTTTGATGATTGGAGGGTGGGTGATCAACATACCAATTTGCAGCCCTCTAGCCTCAGTAGTTTGTAAGATCTGAGGGTGGACAGAAAAAGTGCGGACGGACAAACAAATAGCCATCTCAGTAGTTTACAGAAAACTAAAATGAAAAAATTGCATCTTGCGTCCTTTGTACAAAATTCACTTTGAATTATTATCGTTCGATCTGTCATTTATTCGTTCTATATTAACAGCGGTTTTTCCAAAAAGTATTGCTTTCGAAAGATTACTGCTAAATATGTATTTATATAGGTATATAATTTTCAACGTTTGTATGTATGTATGTATGTATGTATATATATATATATATATATATATATATATATATATATATATATATATATATATATATATATATATATATATATATATATATATATATATATATATATATATATTATTGGAAAATTCTAACAAATTTGCAATGGTTTCGGAGTTTTCTTATATGAAATACATTACGTGCATTACTTTTTTTTTTATTAGTTCAGAGCTTATGTATGTAAATAAGTGTAGCTAAAACTTAAGTAAGCGTATTAAAATTCATTACTCCTTCAATGAATGAAACTAATATTGAATACATACTTACAGTGGATAAATACAATACAAAATTACGGAAATATTTTCTGCTGAACGATGGGCATCAAAAAATGGCAATAAAGTACGTATCGATGAAGAAGGAAAAGATCGAAGTATTACGTGGCGCAAAAATTGTATATCGCTATTACTTTATTTTTGTTGTTAATTTTTTTACTATTAAGTATAGAAGCTTGTATTTTCGATAACTTTAGTTAACTATTGTACTTTGTATTTTATTTTTGGTCCATTTTATCTTATTTTATTTTTTGCTCTTGAAAATACAATGCGATCAATTAAAACGATCCAGATTGTAAATAACACGCAAATGAGTATCCTAGCATAAAGCTAATTTTCCACATACTAGTCAAAGAGCTTTATTGATGAGCACGGATTCTATAAAGAATCACACGCTTTTAATATTTATCCATCCGTTTGAATGCACAATACCCGCCGTAATTAGCACAAAACCATGTAATGATTTTGGTAAGATAATCTGCAATAGATATGCATAGGTAGATAAAAAAAAACGTATCTAAAATATAATACTTCAATTTTAGCCGATATTATGGAAGGTTATAGATTTTTTAATGATTTTTACTTTTCTGTTTTGCTCTTTTGAACATGCTGCGATAAATTTCAACTATCCAGTTCCAAAATGGAACCGAAAGTGGCATTCGACCATGAAATCTAACTTTACACAGGCCGTTCAAAGAGAAATATTGCTAAACAAATGCAGTCAGTGAGAGATGGTTGCACTTCAGGCGTGGTTATCGCTCCAGAAAAAATATATATACAGTATGAACGGACACTCGTTTTATTTTATATAAGGGCATGTGAACACACACATAGTCACACATATCAGTAGATCTTAGTTTAACCAGACCACTGAGCTGATTAACAGCTCTGCAATATATACACACAAGTATACGATATATATATATGTGTGTGTGTATAAAATGGAACCTCAAGGTCTAGAAGTCATGATTCTAGCCTTTCTAGTGATTCCAGCAACAGGAGTGAGACATTCCACTGAATCTCATCGAAGACCGTTGAGAAGGGCATCAAGAACGTTTCTGCGAGAAGAATAATTCAGTGCAGAATACTGCACAGTAAACGAATCCAACCGAACCCCAGAACTTGTAAATGGATGTAACGACACCGAATCAAGTTTACAGTTTATTCCTTTCAATAACTCTCGCATTTCTCCTCGGCGGTGTCCATGTTATTGAGGCAAGGTGAGTCTAGTGCACAAGGAATGCTCTTTTCTTTCTCTGCGATTTCTGTAAAATCGTTTCCATTGTTTGAGTCTAATACGAAAACGGCTTTCCGTCTGATGGCTTTTTGAACAGATTTTTAAATCTTTACTGATGATTCCTTAGCAGATTCAGTTGATTGTTTAGTAATCGTTTGGCTAATGATCATATTTTCCACAACTTATGACAAAAAGAAATATAGAGTGAAAGATGAATACTAAAAATTTCAAGTAATGTTCTCACCCTTGACTATTTTCTAAAAGTTGAAACACAGGAGAGATTAAAGAGAATCATAGCACAATTATGCAATCATTCAATGTAAAATTTCTTTGCACATGTTTACATTATACATGAACTCTTAACAACTACTAAGTGAAACTTGTTTTTCATTTTCTCTAGATGTTAATTTTAAACTTCGACTAATTCGAAGACATTCCAAATTTGTAACTCCAAAGCACCGCGTAGGCTACAGAAGTAACCACCACGACAAGAGAAAAGAAGTTTGCTTCTTCGTTCACCATAAACCACCGACTGAATGGCCTCGTGTGGTGCACTGTAGGCATTGCTTGAGGTTCTTTGCAGCGTGCCTTCGGCACCTTGCTGCAACCCCTTTCGTTCCTTTTACTGTATCTACTTTCATATTCTCTTTCTTCCCTCTTACTTTCCATCCTCTCCTGACAATTGATTCATAGTGCAACTGCTTTGAGGTTTTCCTCCTGTGACACCTTTCAAACCTTTTACTGTCAATTTTCGTTTCAGCGCTGAATGATCTCATAGGTCCCAGTGCTTGGCCTTTGGCCTAAATTCTCTATTCAATTCAATTCAACCGACTGAATGGATTGTATCCAGTTTTTCCTTCTTTCTGTTTCAGTATAATTCAAGTTAAATTGAAGTGGACCTGGGTGGAGACACTTTAAATTATTATTATTCTTGACCTTCGAACCCACCTACATTAACCTGTTCATCTCTGTCTTTCAGTACTATCGTGTTCCTATTCCGATAGTCTAACTAATATGAATATTTGAGGATGGTAAAAATGGCAAGTCTGAATAAAACTGACGAAGTTTGGATCGGATTTTTTCACGAAGACTTAGTAACCGTTAAAAAAAAAAAGAAGTGTTGATTGACCAAAACTGTTTTAGTAATATTACAGTGTTCTCTAGCTCTCAAGGTGGGACTAGCTTGTGTTACTGTTTTGATCTAAGCAACGTGATTTTCAAACAAATGGTGGTAGAGCTATCCCCTTGGCCCGGTGCATCCTATGTTCCTCACAGAGAGAGAGAGAGAGAGAGAGAGAGAGAGAGAGAGAGAGAGAGAGCTCTGCCTGTTACTCTCCATGTCTTGCTTGCAACTAGACCCAGCTTAACCCCATGGAATGAACGTAGTACTAGTAGGTTCGTGTATTCACATGGAAGACACTGATCTGATTTGCCCCCTTCCCCGACGGGATGCAGATATCTAAAGAAAAAAAAATTTAGGCAAGAAGAAACAAGCGAATGAGCTTCCGTGTGTTGCACTAATCACGCTGCACCACTAATGATGGCTGTGCATGGAACGTGAGGTGATTTCTTTTTTTTTGGTATCTGAAATATTCCCCAGTGTGTACCGACAACTCACTTACATACTACCTACTCTTTTATTAATCTCTATATATTGCTTATCAAATCTGGCTGTTAGCTTCCATTTCATATTTACAGAATGAGGTCAAAATTTAATACTGTCATGTACTTATACCGTCTTTATTTAGTGGATGTAGAAAAAAGGCTAAAATCATTCCTAAATTTAAAATTGATCAAGTTTCTTTTAACGTTTTCGTTGACATAAATTTTACATGAAATTGTAAGACAGGTACTTACTTGCCCCAGATATAAGGAAGGCGCCAAAAATCAACGCTAAAGCCTTCATCATCTCTGTGTTGTGTGGCCCACGACTGGTCACAGCTTGTAAAAGGTTTCATATATAAGCCTCAGGATGGTTAACCTTATCACTGTCTTCGTGCCTTGATATCTGTGGTAACGAACAAGTGTGTCCCATCTGACTGATTACTCTTAATGGGGGTTGGGATATTGCCATTGAAATCAAGTCCATTATTACATTTTACGTGGCACCTCCGCCATTTGTAATGGGTTGCTCGTTTATAAAAATATCCTCGCTCGTCCCATTATTCTTTTAACTCAAAACTGGTTATAATAATCTGTAAAACTCACTACACCGTTTCCAGTGTTAAGTAGTTTTAGTGACAGATTTTGTATGTTATTTAAACTATTATTTACTCTCTGGGAATATTTCATGATTTTATCATTTTTCTCACAAGAAATGTTTTGTTTGAAGCGTCTGCGATGCATATTCAGTGGTTCTTCTTCCTACGAAATAACATAAGAAAATGTTCTTGACAACATCTCTCTCTCTCTCTCTCTCTCTCTCTCTCTCTCTCTCTCTCTCTCTCTCTCTCTCTCTCTCCAATTCAGCACATCCGATGGATATTATAAGTAACTTGCTTAAAAGGTGGTTACTTTATGCTGCTAGCGAGCTTGTTTTTATAGCAGTGGAAAGTGGCCTGATGACCACGTGTGGCAGCCAGCTGCAGCCTAAAGTGAAGAATTAGACACAACTGCCTAAACCAAAGCAACAAGTTTCATTTTTTCCCGCTGTTTTGAAAAAGCATTTAGTTTAGAAAAAAATTTGATGTCTTAATTTTGGAGTTACAAGAAGCTTTCAGTTTACCACACATTTTCTCATTAAGAATTTTTCATTTATCTTGGAGATATTTGGCTAGTTCTTTTAATTCACCAGCGAATATTTGTGTACTACTGCCATGAGTATCTATTTAATATGTAGCCTGATCTTTGGAAAGAATATTTCATCGGAAGCCAAAAGGCCTTGGACTAATCAAATTACTCTTAATGGTTTGTGGAAGAATACTGACGGTATGGCAAAAATTTTTATGCGTAGATTTTTGTTAAATTTACTAGGAATACTGGCCAGAAACTAAAGTGGGATTCATTCGATTTTGGGGAATCGGAACCAAGGTAAGGTAACTTTAGAGTAAGAAAAGTTAGTCGGCTTTTTCTCAAAACCTAGATACAAATTGAGTCTAAGGTAATTAAATGGCTTTAAGGTACCGGGAAGCAGTTCTTATTTTGCAGACGTTGATTAATTGCCTTTTAATCAAAAGGGTCATCCTCAACGCTGGATGATCTCATAGGTCCCAGTGCTTGGCCTTTGGCCTAAATTCTATATTGAGTTCAGTTCATAGTTGGTTAGCGGTTTCATAATCAGAACGCCTTTATACGAAAATTTATTTATACTCCTCCCTCCTGAATTATAGTTTAAGACATCTAACTTTGCTTTTGATTAATTTTTTCTCATAGTTATATAGTTGTCTTTGACGACCTTAAAGGGAGGGAGCGTCTTAGGAGTTAATAAAGCAAGTTACATAGTTCCTTTAACTCGAGGCTAGAATTAGTCGGGACTATCAGGTGCCAGAAATATGCCTGACTATAAGGTGATACCCAAATGTCAATCACAGGGATACTCCTGCAAACGGATTATATCAAAATGGCTTTGATCGTTGAACTAAAATTTTAGCCTTATAGTGAGCTACAGCTCGGGCTAAACAAGCCCAAAAATACTTGAGGACTTTTTATTCCATTGCTGTCTCGTTTAATTGATGGTAATCATAAAAAATACTTGAAAATTGTCTGACTCTTTTTCTTTAAATATTTCTTTAAAGATACTTCGGGACATAATTAATAACCGAACCAAGAACTTTTGAGAAGCTGATCGGATCATTGCTTGTCAGGGGTAAAAGAGCCGGGGGCCACCTTTGCGCATCCCAAAAAGCGCGTGATGGGATGAAATAACAATTTGCCTAAGAATGTTTGTCTAAAGTGAAATGAATTTACGTTCCTACATCTCTACACAAAGAATCATCAAATTTCATGTAAAATTCTGAGCAATATATTTCAATTTTTCAACCAGCAAACCCAAACACAATAACTTTGTTGTTTCTTCTTTGTTCAACAATTACATTAAAATTGTTACATTAAATCATATCAGTTACACAATATTGTGAGGAACGTGCGTGTGTGACTCAAAATTTGTAGAGAGCAAGTCAGAGTAGTTGAAATTGAAATTGGCATAGAATGGAGGATAGGGAAAATTAGAAAATAAATGTTGGAGATTTGTGAACTATAATTATGGTAATGATGACCATTATCCATTCATATGTAAAAATCAATTTGATTGGTGTGTTTAAACGTAAGGATTTTGACTAGATAAGGCCGGATGGGGAAGGAGGTAGCATTAAAAGGACGAGAAGGAAGCTTCAGTGACAGGATACAGATGAACTCCTGCCTCATTATTTTGCAGTCATTTTGGAGGGGCAGGGAAGGTCTAGCTCTAGAGCCTCAGCGGTTCCAGGTGTTCCCTCAGACGTGAATGCTGTGGCATGAACTTAGATGTCAACTCGACCTTAAATTTAAATTCTCTGCATACCTAAATATTACATAATTTCAAAAATCATCAAATTCTCGCAGTACTTTTTGCGTCTTATACATCTAATATTACTGCATTAACGATAATGACAAACTACAAATCTCACTAGGAATGGTAAATTCTATAGCTATCCGTGAATGCGTGCTGGCCCTACCTAACGACTGAGACGAGACGTAACGCTCGGGCCATAACGCTAAGTGCTTAAATGTTTTGGAAGAAGAAGACGCTAGTTGTATTGGGGATTTATCGAAATTCCCAGCCTTGAACCAGATGGTCATTCAAGTGTTGTGAGTAAACAACGCTGGGAGAGCATTCAAGTGCCCTGAATAAGCAGCTTTGTGACAGTTGTTGGATAAGGTTAAACCTGCTCATTAAAGGTTGAATTTTCTGTCTGCACCCAAGGACATTTACCTAAAAGAGTTCAGTGGGCCCTTATTGCTTCACTTTTTTCACTGTCAACCCTAATTACATTACAGATTGAAAGAATGTTCATCCCATCTAAAATATAATATGATCAACATCATGTGACTGCATCCCATACTCGTCTCCTTCCTCACTCTAGTAAGACTCCCTTTCGGCAATGGTGATCGATCCTCAGCACAGGGGATTCGTAGATTTATTGTTACTGTAAGTCTCCTTCATTTACAAAGCCGATATAGTTTAATATCCTGAATTGGCGGCCACAGTGAACGGTACATACCAGTCTGAATCACCTAAAACAGAGCTGTTTGTAAATCATTTTAATTTCAGTCGATAATTCATGCTGTCAGTGATGGTACGTTTACAAATTTCGTAAAGTATTTTTCCCTTTTGCGTGTAAGAGGTAAAATGTCTTCAGACCAGCTATTTCCAGTTTTCTTTAATTCTCTCTCTCTCTCTCTCTCTCTCTCTCTCTCTCTCTCTCTCTCTCTCTCTCTCTCTCTCTCTCTCTCTCTCTCTCCTTAGGGTAAATAATCTAATGGGAATTGCCAAAATGACAACACGAAAAGGTAACAGTATCTTATAATTTAGAAATAAACTGGGGTAATTGCAATATGGTCCTCTATGGTGTAACTGTGCTTAGAATGTTTCATCAACGGTTTCTTTCAGATGCTACCACTTACCCAGATAACATGCTATCTCCCTGGCTTTATCACCAAATTCAAGGACAAAAATGGGAAAAGGATGCTCCTTAACCTCATAGTTTGTATATCACACACTGGATTATTATCATCCAAATAGTTTAACAGGCCACTGAACTGACTATCAGCTCTTATCGGGCTGGCCCGAAGGATTAGAAATGGGTCATTCGGCGAGGCGATGAGTGAATGCAAATGAAATTTAAATACTTCACAAAGACATGGTTTTACACTGGAATACACGCATATATTAAATACATTACTCATATTTCCACACACACAAAAGCGGTGTTAGAATTCAGAATAAGTTCAGCAACATTTTTATATTTCTTTTTTTAAAATTCATTAAACGCTCTAAGGGTTATTGTATTTTCATTATTTGCTTATTTATTTTTATATTGTATCATTTAAATTACAGTTTTTCATGAATATTAAAATTGGAAAGATTGAAAATGTAGAAGATTCCCTCATCGATTTACTTCTGGGTGGCCAAGTGACCATTACCCACTATAGAAATAATTACCTATTCACACGGGTTTTCTCGCTTGTATACAAAATGGCAAGCCGCAGGACAAATGCAGTCTTGCAGCCACGGGGACAATTCCATATCCTGCTGGCCACTATCGAATTTGTCGACGCCTAAACCGTGAAAGCATATCCATTCACCGCCTACCTGGTGGATGGGCGTAGCCTCATGACGTCATACGTTTACGTCACGAATTGTTTTAGGATCCTTGTCTGTGATTTTCTCGGTTACGGCATCGGTGACTTCATTTTACTCTATAAATATCAAAGCTATCGACCTTAGGTACTAAATGATACTTGCAAAAATTAGGTAGGGTTGTAAAATATACACCTGCCAACTTTCAGCTTTATCCGATGCTTTGATAAAAAGTTGTTGCCGAAAAACCATGTTTCATCGGCTCTGAATCCCTTAGTAGGTACTTGGTAAGAATGTGAATAAAAGGTTAGTGGTCCATTAGGATGGTAAAACGTGTGCTATCGGGTAGGTGCCTGAAGTGTCGGTTGCTTAGGTATATGCAACGAGAAGTTCCTTGTCGAAAGTACCATATCTTCTCTTGACTGGGTTTAGTTTCCTACTGAAGAAGCTGAGTGAAGGGGGCTTCCGTTGAGTGTTTGTTCTATTATGGCACCTGCAGCGATGTTACTGGCATCTGTGGTAAGTGACTCAGTGTGACTTTGCTCTGTGGGATAGGGAAGGCCAGAGTGGTGGTGGTTGCCAGGAATCCTCAAAGGCTTTAACGGTGCCTCATTGGGGTTGGTGCTTCTGCTGAGGGCATTGTAGAGGAGGCCATGATTTGTGAAATGTTCGACAGGAACTGGCTGTGGAAGTTTACCATTCCTGTGAATTCCTAGAGACCCTCTGTGGTAGCTGGAATTGGGTATTTTCTGATGGCTGATACCTTGGAGGGTAAGGGGTGGACGCTATTTGCCAAGACTTGATCATCCAGGAATTTGATGGTAGCTGTGAAATGACACAATTGCTGGGACGGACTACCAGTCTGTTATCACAGAGTTGGGAAAGGATGACTCTGACAGGCTTCTGGAACTGTATATTTGCCTTTCAGAACTAGACAGGTGGTTTTGCTGTTGAGAATGGCGCAAGAAAGTGGTTGATGGCATTCACATTCAGCTTGCCTTTAGGCCCTTGAGGAAAAAGCCAAAGCTGAGGCACAGTATTTAGTTAATTACTGGTTTCATTAGCAGTGGAGCGTAGTTACATTGGATCTGTCAATTACCAGTGAGATATATAAGAATGCGATACTGGGACAATCTGGACTAATGAAGGATGAACTTGGGCTCGGGGAGGAGAGCAGAGCCAGAACTTGAGCGCTGTATTGAGTGTGCTGGTTGCTGTTTGTAGTGGAAGGCATGGCTGTATTGTCTGTTGATTGAGTTTTGCACGAATGACATACTGGGTCTACCTGTCTGGCAGAGGATGACCTTGAGCTTTCAGGGGGATAGTGAAGCAGAACTTAAGTGTGGTTTTTAGTCCAACAGTGGTTCTTTTTAGTGGTAGGGCATGGTCTTACTGAGTCTCTTAACAGCTAGGACAAAAACCATGTCGCCAGTGTAAAGGAAAGAGTCACACAGGAACTTGGAATAAGACTTGATTTATTCGCAGAAATTGATCTCATTTGGCTGGGCATTGCTGATAGGAGAAAATGAAGAGTAAATCCATGGTCTTGGGGATAGCTGCGTGATTGTCTGCTAAAGCTGGCAGCTAAGTCAGAGCTTTTTTTGTCTACCAGACTTGAAGCTTTACAATATATTATACCAGACTTGTATATTTTATATATATATATATATATATATATATATATATATATATATATATATATATATATATATATATACAAATATATCATTGGCCACTGGTTACCTGAAACATAAAAACCTTTGAACAAGTTACATTTTCTTATGTGTGAGAGATTCTTTGTTCTGCTTAACTTTTAGCAATGAACAAAGAATCAAAGGCAAAAGAGGCCTGAAAACTGCTCCCCCCTCACAAACATCTTTAGCTTTCAACGGAACGTCAGCTCGAATGTAAGATATCTAAGATGACAGTGACGCTGTTAAACCATATCGCAACATAATAATGATCAGGTACTCTTTGTTCAACAAGACTGAATGGACAGTAGCCCATAGGTATTATGACTTGCTAAATCAGGATTTGTTTATTTTTACTAAAGCAATTTGATGAATTAATTGTATTAAAGTATAATTACAGTTTATTAAAATTATCACTATTCATAATACAACTGTATTATTTGACTTTTGCAAATGGATATCTGGCAGTGCAACAACCTAACCGAGCCCAGTAGTTTCTCTCTCTCTCTCTCTCTCTCTCTCTCTCTCTCTCTCTCTCTCTCTCATGCACAAACGTGAAGTTTAAAAAAAAACAAAAAGCAGCAGATTTTTAAGTTTTTGTTAAAAAAAACCCAGAAAAGTTTGAAGAGCCGGAAAACATTGAAAGGTGCCACGAGATCAGAATTCGACATTGCACTTATAGAATGGTTTGACCTCCGATGTAGCGAGGGTTTAAGCATTTCCTGGGTGGTGATTATGGAACAAACCAGAATTTTCATGAACTAAACCTAACGAATGTTAATAATTATTCATAAGCTTTGTCCTACTTTTGAGTTTTTATAGCACAGCATTATAATTGTGGAATGAGCTGGCAAGACTGTTTACAAAGGTTTTTTGGGGGTGATTTCTGTGGTTCGGCAGTGGCCTGGTCCTAAGGCCGCTGGTTTTAAGAAGTCGGACTGTAGGCTATTACTCCCCACCCTCTCCATATCCTCACTGTAATTAAAAAGCACATTTACAGCGTTTATTGATGATCTGAATAAGTTTTGCTTTATAAAGTTTTAGCTGTTTCAGAGATACTACCTTTCCCCACTACCGACAACCCATGTTTAGCCTGGAAACGTTGGTTGCTTAGACCTCAGAGACTTGGCACTACAAGTGGTATTAAAATTAACGGCATTTTACTACGGTAGGTCTTTGTCAATTACAGCAATAAATTAAGTAAAATAGTAATTTTCAGTTAGGGCATGGACAAGTTCATGAGATCCAGAGGGTACAATATTTATTTTTTTATTTACGAAGATATATTTTTAAAAGTTTAACTTTCAGTATATGGTCAAATAAAAACAAAATATTCAAAATATTGAAGTACTAAGGATAAAGTAACGATTAAAGGTGGCGATAAGATCAAAATATTAAAAGAGAAATAAACACTTGATAATAGTCGAAATCAATGTCAGCTAAAAGAAGGGATATGTGAAAAAAAAAATTGTTGATAAAAAGCAATCACTTGCGTTCGTTTCATGAGAGGTTCTTATGTGATGTATGTGCACGCAACTGTGTTTGTGGCGTGATCGTTCAGAATAAAAGCAAGACGTGTCCGATTGTCCTAGAGGGAGCAACTCAATCTCGTAACTGATTTCCATGGTTATCCCTTTTACGATTAACTTAAAAAGAATTTAAACAATAATCAATGACTAGACAAGAAAGCAGATTCTACAGGAAGTTATTATATTTTGGTAAAATGGAGAATTATTTCCAAATTGCTCTACCGCCATGAAAACGAACACGGGGGGTGGTGTTGGAGGAGGAGTGCAGCGAACAGCTGATTGTGACCTGTCAACTTGACGTTTCTGTCGTCCGTTTATTTGAAAAAAAAAAATTCTGGCCCGGCAAGACTAACAAATAGTAGCAAATAAACCAATCTAGTGATGGAAGAAGTCGACAAGATATTAATTTTGACTCTTAATCAGTTAGGATGGTATGTATCATGTTGTTATTTACAGTTGATTAAATAGACAAACATTTCATGTTAGAATGGTTTAGGGTTAAACTGATTTAGCCTGGGCTGTTGCATTTAGGCTCCAAGAACTTAGACTTTAGGATTTAAAGGACATTGGAAGGATTTGCCGAACATCCTAACTCGAATATGGTCGGTAGGCCTTCTGATGAGTAGCCTAGTGTAAAAATGCAGTCTTGATTACTCGGGGAATTGACCCAGGTATATTAGCAGTTTGGCAAATGTTAAATTCAGTAATTTTGATAGAATTACTTTAAAATAATATAACTCTTAGGCCTTGTAAATATAATTTTTTTATATTTGAACGTGCGGTTTGTTTCTGACGTTCATGTCTTTCACTTTAAAGTTTTGTATCCTAATACCAACACCACTCCTATGAGTGCTGTGTTTAGTACCAGCCCCATTGTAATTAATGGTAAAGCATAAAAGACACTAAATAGCTTGGTAACAGCATATTTGCTGTAGATTCGAGCGCAAGTTTAGTATTAATTACGTTAAGGAGACAGTATCAAGTAAGGTAATTCTAAGCCGGCTGTCCGCTGTGAGCTAGACTATGGCAATTGACATTTTCCTATGTTATTTTACTTGCTTTACAAGAATTTAAAGTAATATTTTGTCGGCCGGCTGTAACTAAACTGTCATTGACCTTTGAAGACTCTGCGACTTGAATTGCCTAACGGGGGTAGGTCAAAGCCCGGCATTCAGCGGCAAGCCCCCACCCTCCATAGCTAATACGGCAAAATTGTAACCAGTAAACACCCCTAAAAATACCAACATAACGCACCCTAGAGGTGTTTACTGGTTACAATTTTGCCGTATTAGCTATGGAGAGGCGGGGGGGCTTGCCGCGGAATACCGGCTTAGACCTACCCTGCGTTAGGTAATTCAAGTCGTGCAGTCTTCAAGGGTCAATTACAGTTGAGTTACAACCGGCCGACAAAATATTACTTTAAATTCTTGTAAAGCAAGTAAAATAACATAGAAAAACGCCAATTGCCACAGTCTAGCTCACCACGGACAGCCGGCTCAGAATTACCTCAAGTAATATTTTAAAGTGAAATAGTACCCATATTTTTATTGGATTTTTGCTCTTTGCCATAAATTTGCTTTTCAAGTGCTTGGCTAACTCTTAAAACCTCATATGTCTATTATTAATGGTGGGATGGGGATGTGGAAAGGGGGGTTTTGCGTATGGGAAGATTAAACTTGTGAAAATCCAACCTGCTTGACCTACGTGGTGAGGGGGTCACCCTTGTACCATAACATGGTGGCAGTAAATTGTAGAAACAAAATCTGGGTAGAATATATTCTCTGTCAAAATTTCTAATGGGAATAGGAAGCCCTCTCCTCAACCTAACCTTACATGAAGACTTGAAATGCTGGTTTTCCACTGTGTTCTGCCATTGTTACACACGAGAGGGGATTGTAATGAGTTAACTAGTCATTTCTGATGGAAATGAATGTCAAATTTACCAAAAGCACATCAAAACCTATGTGAAAACCATATGTCACACAGAAAATCACTTGCTTATTTAAGACATAACTACCATTTACAGAAATCATCATTTTCAGGATCACTAAACCTCCAGATATTGTATTACTTCCTGTTTAAGTAATCATTTAATCACTTTGGATACCTAATGGGTTGACATACACGCCAACAGTTTCAGAGAAGTGACATTATTCTTAATTTATTTAAATTATTGAAATATCACTACAGTATTCGTTTAGGAACAAATGATGGATTTTTTAAAGTAATTTGTATTTTTCGTAACATACAAACCTGGGGTCTTTATATTAAGAGCCCATCTCTTACCACCCCTCATGCTTCCACCCTTACCATCAGTAACTGTTACCATAACCAATCTTGCAAAAGTTTAACGGCTGGACTTCCATCTTATTGAAAGTTAATCTCATATGTAAAGACCTCAGATTTGTATGTTGGGAAAAATACAAATTACTTTAGAAAATTTGTCATTTTGGCCTGTTAGGCATTGGTTTATTTTCATCATTACCCTACTTTATGGGTAGATTAAGATATGTTAAATGTAGGCTGAAGTCTGCACAACAGCTTTTTACAATTATATTTATGTCAAGATTGTTTAAATATTTGGACAAAAGTACTTCTTGTACAAATTTAAATGATGAAAAGTTATTACAGTATAGTTAATTTACCCATGAATTTGATTTTAGTCACTGCCTTCATGTTTTTAAATACAGTATTGTCTTGAATTCCTTATTCTATCTGTACATATATTTTACTTCATTACCTGTGTGCAGTAGCTACTTCATGTTAACTAATAGTATGCTGGTCTTTCTGTTTTGCAGTGATCTGAACGAGGAGGTCAAAAGTGTGAAAGATTTTGGAATTCATGATGTAATAGCCTCTGTAACAAAGTGCCTTAAAACTATAAATGGGGACAATGAAATCCCAGGCTCCTTACCACAGAACATGGCTCAGCGTTTTAGGGTTGCAGCAACTATTGCACAAGCAGTTAAGGTATGAATATAATGTATTGACCTAGCAGTATAATCTTGAGAATCTGTATTGGTAGAAATTTCTGAACTGTGGATGTTAAATGAAGTAGGTCTAGGAGGCAGTACTTCTACTACCTATTATTCTTGTATGCCTTTTATATTTTTATCATTGTTCAGTCCCATATTGTTGTGACACTTACTGTACAGTATTTTAATTTATCTTTGTATATTGTGGTTGCATTGATATTCACAGTTATTCAAAAGGTGAGACTTTGAAAGAAAGTATGGAATTATTGCACATGGATGACATTGGGAGTTGATTTATGTGCCCTCCTTCCTCATTTTCTCACTGAGAATCTTATTCTGTAGCTATTAAGAGAAGTGTATGTGAAATCTTTTTAAAGCAACAGTGGTTGCATTTTTTGTCAGAGGGTTTAAGCCTAGAGGACTGACCCGGGGAAATGAGCCACCTTGATGGAATGTAATACCTCAGTGACATAGGGATTTGATTAGTGTTTTTGTCACTAAGGCTTTTACTTAATCTGTGGATCTTGCTTGTTCTTATTACCACATAACTTTCACAAGTCATCAAGCTAGAGGATAGAATCTGTTAGGTTTCCTTTGCAGCAGGACATGAGAGAAATTATCTGTAAGTCCATTCATTTATTTTGATTCCTTGTGTTATTCTTGCTCATCTATAACTTATGTGTTTATATTCCTGCTGTGAGTCTCTTCTGCTGTTACTGTTCTTGTCATTTCTGCAACTAATACTGTTCCAGATTTTGCTGCTGTTCTTCCTATCTTGTTGCATGTGTGTTGCTGCTACTTTAACCTTCCTACCTCTTGTGAAGGAGGAACAACTGGCTATGCCAAAAAAAATTTGGAATAGTTAGTTGGCTTCATTCCCTTTAAACCATCTGTCAGGACTGTCAGAGCCATAAGACTATGGTTATCTTCATATTTACCGCCTAATCCTTTTTTTCCTTTTGTGGTAGAGGGACAGTTGGTTATGCCAGAGTAATGCAAAATAGTTAGTAATTTTTTATAAATGACTTACCGAGCAATTACATAGCTACTGGCTTTCTGCACGGCACTCTTAACAAGATTCAAATTTTCGCTGTGGCGCTACCATCGCTTGTGTAGGTGACAGGGTCCTGCCCACTTTCGGGACTGATAGGTACAACTCGGCAGAGAGCTTCAGTTCGTTTTGTGCCAGCTCCCGATTAACATCAGTAGTCTTGTGCAGTCTTTGCTTCACCATTTTTGGAAGACGCAGCAGCCGATTTTCTGTTATATCTCCACTTCTTACTAAAATTCTTCCATTGCTCAGGAGACCAATCATGACAGTCGGAACAGGGATTACTTACATTACAATCATTAGATCTGCATCTGCTACAAGTGGTATGTGGGTCTGTATTCAAGGGGGCCAAATAATGAGAGCATAGGTTATTACCAATGCCCGGGCATCTTCTCTGAGGCCTGATTGCTTAGATGATTCATGGGTATGCATTTTCTTAGAATGCAAGAACACGCAGATTGCACAGTATCACACAGAAAAATGCAAACATAAAAGAGAAAGAAAAACCAGAATGCTGAGGCATAAATGGGGCAGGAAGAGCTAAAACAATGGGTTTCTTGGCAAGAAAGGCCACGCCTTCTTGCTTGGAAGGCAGTTAGGAGAGAACTGATACATCACAGCATACATTGCGGGGTGCTCCGCCCACCTCCTTCCCCATTGGCTATCTCCCATTGCCACTAAAACCTAGTGCTATTAATAACCAGACTCCAGCTAGGCATTAGAGAAATCCCTTTACATAAAGACCTCAGGTTTGTTAGTTATGGAAAATACAAATTGATTTAAAATTTGACATATTTACGTCACGTATTTTACACACTGTTGCCTGGCTCAGAGCCAATACTCCTGACTCCATTGAATCTAACGAATGGTCCTCAAAAAGTCCAGATCTCAATGTAATTGGTTTTACCATGTGGGGTTTACTTTTACAGTGAACCCCTGCCTATTGGCGGTTCCGGATTTGCGGCTTCACCTATTTACGAATTGTTCTGTGGAACGTACGTACACATTATTCTTGGAAAATTTGCCTATTCGCAGTATTTTTCACAGAGAAATATTCACTGATTACTGTATTTTCATATAAATTTTGTGACTAAATGCATTTTGTTACAAAAATATTAAAAAACTCAGGTATAAGCACTTTTAGAGGGGTTTTTGGTTTTTGAACTAGCAAAATAGGCAGTTATAAGCATTTTTAGAGGGGTCTTAAAGGATGTTTGGGAGCTTACCTGTGCATTCCTTACCTTGTTGCAACAGCCAGATCCTTATATGTAACAAACAAAAGGGAAAATGATCACTGGGGAGAAGGATTATTACGGTGTCAATAACCTAGATGTTGTGATGCCAGTTTCAGTAGCCATAAATCAGTCAATCAATCAGGTATCTTCATGATGAGGTTCTCATACCCGAGTGACAGTAAAAGCTGATGGATTGAATTCACTGGGTAAACAAACACTTGTTTTGTATATATTTTGTTATGAAGCAGCCTTTAAAAGTTTCCTGATTTCCACTTTGTCCACTTCCTTTTTCAAAATGTGGGCATCAGCTATATAATGGAGAGGTAAGGAAGGTTCATTGAAAAAACAGTACTTAATTTAGTATTTATTTTTTAAATACTCTCCATTATACAATTTGCCCTCCCTACCTTCCAACATTCAAAATTGACAGAAGTAGACTGACCAGCAATGAGTGTCTGTACCTATCGGTCCCCGGGGTAGGGGATGAGGGAAGTAGATGGATAGAAATGGATATTCGTAGAAAACAGTGTTCTGTGTTTTTGCAATCTGTCAAAGCTCCCACTGGCATGGAAGTAAAAGCCATATAGTGGAGAGGTAAGTATTTAAAAATTAAATACTAAATCAAGCATTTATATTAATGTATCAGATCAAGTTGTCAATTAAATTTAAGAGTCTTATGGGTAATCAAGTTGGAGGCAGTGCTGAAGTCATTTTGAACCATTTTGGATTCATCTGTTGTCTTAGGCATAACTAAGATTAGATTTAAAAGAGCTCTCAAGAAGTATGTTTCCAGATTCAAGGTACTACCATGCCCATAATTTTTCAGCAATCTGAGAGGACACTAGGAGAATGGAGATTGATCCATAATTGCTTCTTCTATATCCCCTAGGAACCTGCATAGTATTAAACAATTTCTGTTTATCAAGAAAAATAGTATTTAAAAAATAGAAAAATTATCAAATGTACTGAGATTAGGAGAAAATACTACTAATATCTTAGAAAGTAAAAGGAGACTCCCATCTGGATCTTCACTACCCACCTATCAGATTTGTCCTTTGATGAAAAGTTTTGATATAAAGAGACTGATATTGAAAGAACATCATAAGACTTTTAGCATCATGTAGGCTTTCAGGATGGTCCTAGAGCTCAGTGGTAGTGATAATGTTGATTTTGGTCCTGATCATCTTGATATCATATTCTACATAAATTGTCAGACCAAGGTTGACCAGTGGTGTAAGCTTTTAGTTTTCGTAGAGCTTTAAAGGAGCTAAACTTTGTAAAAATTCCGTTTCAGGTTTTTGATGGAATAAAGATCGTCATAATTATATTGTAGACATATTTAGAAGAGTTCTAGAATATAGTATAGCAATGAAGTGTTGAAAGAGTGACCATGTACTTATTTAAAGCTAACATTGTTAAATGTGTCTCATTTTAGGATACAGGATATCCAGGTGATGTTGGTTATCAGTCATTACTCTACCCAAATGAAGCTGAACTGAGGAGGATTTTGATGTTCCTTATTGAGAAGTTACCAAAAGACACTACAGCAGTATCTGATGAGCCCATCAGTAAGTTTATTGCTTTTAGTGAATAAACTTCATTGTTTTTTAACATAATTGAGTTTGGAGCAGTTCCCAAAAAATGCTTTACAAACCTGGCTCCTTTAATTATCCTCTGGAAATACCCAGGAAAATCCAGTCCATCTTGAATGTAAGTTCTGTACTTGCCTTTTTTATTTACGAGGATTATGTTGTAAGTAGAGGTATTTAACTGAAATTAATATTATACATATCCAAACAAAACAAGTTTGATAGGTGTATTATGTCTGTATCATTTCCCAAATTCGTATTTTATTGACTTCTATTATCAAACAGGAAATAGCAAGTGCATTGTGTTGTTTACTTTAGCATAATGCATATGTGTATGTATACACATGCACACATACATGTACTGTACATATATTCATACATGCTGATTTTATACTGAACAAGTAGCTACCATTTTTTACTGCATTTGATATCTCCACAATAAAAATCTAATAAACTCTTCATTTGAATCTGTGTGTGTGTGTGTGTGTGTGCAGAACATATAAAAGATATATTACAGCAATATTGTTATTTGTTATGAGTGGTATACAAAAATTTCTGAAATCTGTACACCTTCCAAGCATTTCATAAGCTACTAGAGCTTAGGCCATTGTTTATTAGTGGTTGAAACCCTTGGGAAATATGTAATGTACTACAGTATATGTATTGATTAACACAGTTATATAAGTCACAATCCATTGAGGTACTGTATACTAACTTTATCATATACTGTATAATGTAATTAAATTTACATTGCAAAAGTTCAGTTCATGTGTCAATTACATGTAGCCTAAATTGCAATTTTGTAAGCAGGTGTATTAATGTCTGCTTACTTCATGTCAGTGTAAAAGTTTAAAATAGGTCAAATGTACCTGTAGAACTATACCACTCATATGAAATGAATATCAGTACAGTACTCATTCTTTTTAATTTATTCATCTCATGAAGCCCTTGGTCATTTAGTATTTGTTCCTACACAAATACAAGCCTTCAGTCTCTATAAAGGGATTTAGCTTGTGGACATGAGCTGGAACGTCCATTTAACTTTCAGACAAGGTCGTTAACCAGTGACAGTAGGGGAGAAGCCCTGCCCACTCGTCAGTCTGCACTCCACTTTGATTTCGGCCGCCATCGTTTAAAGATGTCTCTGGGCTTCTCTGCCTGACTGCTGTTTGCTTTTTGTTTTGTTTTGTTGTGTTTTTTATTGATATGTTTTTGTGTGATTGCTGTTTGTTTTTATATATATATATGTATATATATATACATACACATAAATACTGTACACACATATATATATGTATGTACAGTATATATATACAGTATATATGTACAGTAAACCCCCCGTATTCGCGTTCTCACGATTCGCAGACTCATGCATTCGCGTGTTTCTCTGTGGAACATATCTACCCATTATTCGTGGAAAATTCACCCATTCGTGGTATTTTTCACTGAGAAATATTCCCTAATTAGTGTATTTTCAGATAATTTTCATGAATAAATGCACTTTTTGTGATAAAACTATTAATTGTTGCATTCAGCAGGAAAGGAGACTATGTAGCTCCAAATAAAACAACTCGAAACCTATAGACCAACAATTTACTGTTAGGGTCTGTTGGATCTTCCAACCATAAAAACCTAGTATAGATTCCATCTTTTTCCATGAGTTGTACCATTAAAAATGCCTTCTCTATGTCACTAATACAGGCAAACAATTTTGTTTTAAACTGCAGCAGAACTTTGATCAAGTCAGCTGTTATTTGTGGTCCCGTCCACAAAAAATAATTCAAGCTTAAACCACTTTTCCCCCGTCTGACCGAACAGTCAAATACTATCCTGGGGCTGAGTGGTGGGGCATTTTGTGGTGTTGACGAGCAACAACACTATGGTAGTGGCATACATCAAGAAGCAGGGGGACTGGTGTCCTTCTAGCCACACAGGTTGATGTTGCAGGTACACAAGTGGGCAGTAACACACTTGATGGAGCTGTCAGTCAGGTACATTCTAAGACCTTGGAATTGGGTGGCAGACAAGCTCAGTTGCCATAGCCTGGTGATAGGGATGGAGTCCCTACACTAAGACATTGCGGAAAGACTCACTGAATTATGGGGAGTCGCAGCCATGATCTCTCCATAACCAATATGACAGAGGTTACTGGAGTAAGGCTCATTTGTGCTGGACTGTGGGTTGTGTTGGAGGATGGTTTTCCAGCACCTAGGGAACATTTTAGAGGCTTATGCCTTCCTCTCCATTTTTGTCTGATTCATTAGGTGATCAACAGGCTGTGATCATCCCAAATTTCGGTTTGACCCTGGTGGCTCCCAGTGCATACACACTGAATGGTTCCCGGACCTGCTAGCTCTGTTTTATGAAAGAGAGTCCCCCATGGCACAGCCTTCTGACTATTCAGCATCTCCTGCCAGGGAGAGGGTTGTTTCTTAGCACATAACAAGATGTCTGGATGCTTGCAGAGTATTCAGCGGTGGTGTACCGGGGGGAATGAACTGTCTTCTGTAGTTGGTGTAGTCGACAGGGTATCTCTCCATTCAGAACTTTTATTCAGCAGGTAGTGGACTTTCTTGCTCTTCATTGCCATGGGAAGCTTCTCTATCGCCATTAAGGGTAATAGAGCTGCCCTTGGCCAAGTCCTTCAGCTGAAGGAAATAGATCTCTTGTCCCCTTGAGGGATCTTCATACTTCTGAGGAGTTTCAAACATTCTTGTCCACCTGGGAACTCAGGCCTCCAAGTGGGTTGCATTGCTCATCTTAAGGAGCGTAGCTTATATGCTGTTGAGAGGGTCATCAGAGTTCTTACTCGTAAGGCTGTATTTTTGCTTATCCTAGCTTTGGCAAAGAGAATAGGCAAGCTTCATGGCCTTTGATGCTAAGCACCTGAGGGGAAGAGGATCTGTTATGCTTGAGTTGTTCCCAGAATTTGTAACCGAAACTCAGAATCCGTAGGTCTCCGGTGGCGTATTTGAGTCCTTTTTTATTCCCTCCCAAAGGACTTTGTAGGCATGATCAGAACGAGATGCTACTTTGTCTGGTTAGAGTGCTGTGGTAGTACCTTAAGAGAATTTGGCATCTCGGGTGTGAGTGTCGACGCCTCTTTGTTAGTACTGACTTGGCCTAGGAAGAGGCATCCAAGAGCGCATCCTCTTTCGAGTTTTGTGAGTCAGCAGTGGGATTGTTGTTTGTCTGATAAGGTAGGTGGGAGTTCAGTCTGCGTGAGAGATCATGAAGTTAGGAGCAGTGCCCCATCTCTTGCATTCTGGAAGAACCTGTCAGTTCAGCAGGTAATACGGGTAGGTATGTGGTCTTGCCAGACCACATTTACCTCGTATTATCTTTGGGACTTGCCCATAAGTCTTTGAACACACTTTCTTAGGATCTTGTGGTGGCTATCTAGAGCAAGTTGTGTCTCTCATCCAGCTTCCTTAGGGGACACGTACATCTCCTCCAAGGTATTTGGTAACGGGAGAAAAGGTGTGTGAGTGACTGGTCTCTCTCTTCTCTCTTTTACCTGTCTCCCTCTTAGGACAGAGAGACAGGTAGCAAGCTGTCATGTGCTAGATGGTCGAATTGGCGGGTGACTTCATGACAAGGGCATCCTGTCCTTCATCTTGTATGGATGGTTTGGATGCATGTCCCCCCTCTCTCTAAACAAGGGGAGAGAGGGATAGACAATAAAACAAACCCATTAGTCTTATCAGCAAGTTTTATTGTCTCCAATACTCTTGGGTTCTTCCAGGCCTTTTTTCAAAGCAGTGATGCAACTAATTACTTTAAGCCCAGAAGTCTAGCTGTTGAACATCCCATATGTCTAACAAGCTAGAGGTACAGGATTCCTTTCTCATCTCTTCCAGACCAGGAAGGTATTCCCAGGTGAATAGAATTAACCAATCCGTTCAGAGATTTACTCAGACTCGTCCCTCCAGTGGGTAAGTCTCCTGTGTAAAGACTAAAGGTTTGTGTTTGTGTAGGAACAAATAGCAAATTTCCCACCTCAGCCACCCCTCATTCTGATACCTGGGTTGAAAGGTAAAGTGGAATGCAGACCAATGAGTGGGCAGGGTTTCCCCCCTACCATCGGTAGTTAATGACCTTGTCGGAAAGTTAAACAGCTGTTCCAGCTTGCATCCTCAAGCTCAATCCCTAAGTAAAGACCTTCAGGTTTGTATGTCAGGAAAAATACAAATTACTTTAAATATTTGCTATATTTAAGGTGAGTAGGGGTTAGGAAGTGGTATTTAATCATTTGTCTATTTGTAGAAGTTCAAGTACTGACTGAACGTATTGTTCTGTCCCCTCATTATCAAGTCTTTTTATCCTTACAAAAAGTATTTTTTATGTTTATCAGAGCATGTCTGCTTAGTAAGCATAGTAATTGATTTAAATCATAGTAATTGATTTAGTAATTCAGTTTACTCTTCTAAAACTGTGCATATACTTGCATTTGAGAAATTCCTAAATTCCTAAAAAATAGTCATTATGTGATTAGTAACACTTTTCAATGTTTTTCCTTATATTTCAATTTCTGCACGATTCATTTCATCAAGTTGGGTATGAATACTAAGAGACCTGGTTTATATTAAGTAAACCTTATACACTGGTTTATATTAGGTAAACCTTATGCTTTCAATACATAGAACTAAAGGTTTTTAAAATTTTTTTCAGATAAGGCTTCACTGATACATCAAGAAGTGAAACTAAAGTTAAGGAAGGTTCTTTCTCAGCCTTGGATTCCACCTCACTGTCGTGCCGTTGTGCGAGCTTATGCCTCTCAAGCGTCTTTGACAAGCTATGGCACTCAACATAATCATCCATTTGTTTCAAAGCAATATACACCTGTGGAATCTTCAAAATTATCACAAGGTAAGAGAATGTATCATGAATGATCATTTGTTGTAATTTGTAAAACCT
This sequence comes from Macrobrachium rosenbergii, assembly GCF_040412425.1. Lineage (NCBI taxonomy): Eukaryota > Metazoa > Arthropoda > Malacostraca > Decapoda > Palaemonidae > Macrobrachium > Macrobrachium rosenbergii. The sequence continues at coordinate 3,726,541 of NC_089760.1, read as the reverse complement.
TAAATTTCATATAAGTAACTTAACAAGTAATTACATAGTTGTAGTTCTAACTCGTGCAGCAGCCTTTTTGTTTGTCCTTCATCAGGCGTGGCACAAGTTTTGCAGCAACGCGGTGCACCTTCAATCTTTTTGTCAAAATCTTGTAACAAGATCCAACTGATACCCCACACTCTTCAGCAAGCTCCCTGACAGTCACACGTTGATTTGCCCACACCAGGGTTTTGATTTTGTCAACGTGTGGGTCGTCGGTTGACGTGGAAGGACGTCCAGGATGCTCATCATCTTCAATGGACTGTCGACCATCCTTAAAATGCTCATGCCACTTGAAAGATGCTTTACGCTTCATAGGAACATCACCGTAAGCTGTGTTAAGCATAGCAAAAGTTTCAGTTGCAGATTTTCCAAGTTTAACACAAAATTTCGCAGCAAGTCATTGCTCCTTCACGTCATTCATTCTGAAATCCGCCAAACGAAAAAATCGCACTTCACTAAAAACCGTGTAGCTAATACACAAATGAAGACATCTGCAATTGGGAAATGGCGTCGTAATCAGCTGATCTGTGCGAACCTAGCGACACCAAGCAGATTCCCTGGAACCAACTGGAGCCGTGCAATTCAAACAGTCCGTGTATTTTTTGAACAGACCTCGTACAAGTAAGGTGTCTGGTTATAGCCCTTAACACCCTGGAGGAGAAGATTAGGCTTGGAGAGTCCAGGATTCACCAGCTGAAGTGTGCTCCAACTATTCTTAAAGGGTGCAACTCAATGGAAAAAAATTGTCAGTTTTCTATAGGACATCTGGTATTTACGGAAAAGCTGGTTCCCTTCAGCAGAGTCAGGACTCAATTTCTCTAGAGGCAGCTTACTGGACCCTGGATGGGATGATCTGCTGATGGAGAGAGGTAAAGAAGAAGTGGGATAGAGGTTCCCCTTATTCTTGTAGACCCAGAAGTTCTTTTGTTTATAGACACCTCAAACAAAGGGTGGTAAGCCAACACTTCAGACCTTCAGACCTGTGCACAGCAAAGGAGCATCAGCCACCTCAACTTTCTAGAGCTGTGGGCTATTTCTCTGTGATCTCATAAGAAGGGTAGAACATTGGAATGATGACTGTCAGCATGACTGCCCTGGTCTATGTGAAGAAGCAAAGAGGTACTGTACTCACTTGTTGGAGGTCTTCATTTGGGCAGAGAGTTGCCACATTACTCTCTTTCTTAGTTTTAGCTTAGGGTCTGGAAATGTTAGTGTCGACTCCCCGAGCAGGAAACACTGGATCTTCCTGGTGGACTGGTATTTTAGTGCAAGTGTCTGCAAGGTACATTATTGTGATACCTATGGGGCTCCCAAATGGTAGATCCATTTGCAATGTTGCTGGATCTGAAACTGCAGTGCTTCTAGGGAGGGTTGCCCTTGAAGTCGATGCATTTCCCCCATTCAGTCTGATCCTCCTGGTTCTGGGGAAATTCAGAAAATCAAACATTACCTGCATGATCCTTGTAGTGCCTCCTTTGGCTACATCAGAAGTGGTTTTCAGGCTTGCAGGGTTGGTAGGCAGACTTCCCAAAATTGTTGCCCACATATGAGAGGTTGCTGAAACAACCCTGTCTGCACAGGTTCCAGACCAGGTGGGACATCCTGAGGCTTGACATGTGGAGATGATCATGCTTACCCTTAGTGAGGGCAGTTACATTCAGAGGCAGCAACTGCCACTATTGCTGCTCCCTGCAGAATATTGGTGAACTTTCATCAAGTGAAATGGGCAAGGTTTTTTATTGACACTATAGCACAGACTGAGATAGTTCATTTGGTGGGCAGCTGCAATTGTGGAATCAAGATGCTTGTTAGGATTTCATTTATTAAATTTAGTGGAAACATACTCCCTGGTTAATGGAAAAATTAATATAAATTGGTTTACAAAACTATAATTTACATTTCACATGGTATAAAAAAGAAACTTAATCCACCCGCCTTCAGTGGGAAATCATAAAAAATGTGATATGACTACAATTTTTGTAAGTTGAATAATTATGCACAAGATCTATGTTTATATACACAATAGAAAAATCATTGAACAAAGAATTAAGGAAGTGAATTTTAGGCATGGTCTAATAAAAAGTCTGTGTAGATTATTAATTAGGATTTGTGATTCATGTCATGTATTACCTTTTGTTTGAATTCTTGATTTGTTATTTTCAGCCAAGAAAATATACTATGAGAAATATGCCAGAAGAATAACGAAGATACTAGGTGACAGGTATGTCATACCAACATTGATCAATCATCATGCTGCACAGTTGGAATGGGACAGAATTTTACCTTCCTCTGAAATTGAAAAGGTAAGAAACAAAAAATATTTTTAAATTATAGAAGTTAGGGAACTATAGTAATATGATAGAAAAAGCACTTTATATATATATATATATATATATATATATATATATATATATATATATATATATATATATATATATATATATATATATATATATATATATATATATATATATATATATATATATATATATATATATATATATATACATATATATATATATATATATATATATACATACATAAAAGTGTGCATGGTAAAACCTGTTGAAAAATCAAGAGTGCAGGCAGTAACTGTGATTTGTAGAATTTCCAGGGAGGGAGAAACAAACCCTGTAACGAAAAAAAGCCAGCAGATATTGTAGACAGTGAACCAAAATACAATATTTTAATAACATGCATCTATTTTTTGATACACATATCTTAATTATATATGCCCTGTATTCATGTGCCAAATATCCTATGTTCACCCGTCTTGTGTCAGTCTGGTAGAAGAAGATTGGTAAATGAGTGTAATGTACAGGCACCAGTTGGACTACAGGTAGGTATTGCTGGTAGGCTTAATAGCCTTATTACTTTTCTGGCTAGAGGAGAGGTATGCAAGCTTATGATTGTTGAGCCATGTGTTGCTTCATTGCACCTCCCCTTGTCTGCTGAGTTGCTGACTGGCTGACCCTACCCACATCTGGGTCAGCTATTCACCTTTTTGATGCAGTCACCTTGTTTATCCCTGTTTATCCCTGCAGCAAAGTCCTTAAGTGAATTAAAAGAATTCCTTTCCCCAGAAGGAGTTTGTAAGCTTGGTGAAGCTTCAGATTTTATCGGTGCTTCAGATTTTACTGATGCCTGAGGTGAAGCAGCTCATGCATTTACCAGTGCAGTTCTTAAGCGTTATGGGCAACTTTACTCCTTTTTGACACGTCAGATTTTCAAACATCCTCTGTGTTTTGAGATGTTTCAAGCCATTCTTGAGGATGTACAAACTGCCAAGAATAGAGAATACTTTGCTCAAGCTTATAGGGGTGCTCTGAAATGTCTGGTTCCACCTCCAGTCTCTGCCCCTCCAGCTAAATTTAAGGCTGACAATCATTCTAAGCCTTCTTCCTCTGGTTTCCAGTTGCCCTTTCTTTAGCACAGTCCTTCAAAAGAAAGGGTAAACTTTGACAAGGTGGCAAGGATTGAGTTGAATAGTCCTCAGGTCCCATTTGGGGGCTGTCTGACCAACATCTGGCATGTCTGGCAGGATCTAGGGTCAGATCCATGGTTGGTGAAGGTACTGAGGGAGGGTTCCATGATTCTCTTCATGTCACCTCCACTTCACTCTGCTCTTCTGTTAGCTTTATGTTCATACCCACTTTATCCTTTCTGTTCATACCTACATCATCTGGAAAAGTTCCTGGTTCAGCAACAGGGGATCAGCATGCTCCTAACAAGGCAGGAATAAAGCAGAATGACTGGATTATCTCCATAGATATGCAAGATGCCTACTTTCATATCACCATTCACCTTCTGTCTTGAAAGTTTCTCTGATTTGTTTTCAAGGATAAAGTTTTTTGGTTCAAGACTCTTTGCTTTAGACTAAGTACAGGTCAGCAGGTTTTTACATGAGTTCTGTTTCAGTTAGGGGTATGGTGTCATCTGTTAGGGATCTGAATTCTCCTATACCTAGACAAATGGCTAGTCTTGGCCAGGTTTCTAGAGGGGATTCTGAGGGCAAAGGAAATTATTCTTCATGTTTTTTTAAAAAGTTTCTATTGTGTTGTCTTCCAATACTAGCAGATTCTATAGATTTTTATGCCAACGCAGTACCTTCGTGGATGAGCGTAAGCTTAGCAATACAGTGCTCGTTCCAAAGAATGGCATACCTGCTGACTGCAGTAACTACAAGCCAATTTTTATTCTCCCTGTGCTCATCAAAGTTGCAGAAAAACTTATTTTTAAGCCACTGTATAAGTATGTGGAATCTAAAGGATGCCATTTGTAAGAGAACCTTGATAAGGGTTGAATGTAGAATAATTCAAATAGATTTTAGTGCTGCTTTTGATTTAGTAAATCACAAGGCACTTACTATAAACTTCAGAATCTTGGAGTGGGTGGATATGTTTTAGGTTTACTTCAAGATTTCCTTACAGGTAGGCAGCAACGAGTTGCTGTTGATGGAATCTGTAGTGAACCAAGACCTATTGAGTCTGGAATTCCGCAGGGCAGTGTTCTTGGTCCACTGTTATTTGTAGTGTATACAAGTGATGCGGTTGTTGGCTTGGAAAACAAGCTCGTTCAGTATGCTGATGATGTTACTCTTGTGGATGTCGTAAAGTCTCCACTTATGAGAAATGAAGCTGCCCTAAGTCTTAGTTGGGACATGGAGTGGATTAGTGAATGGTGTAGTCAGTAGGGTATGAGGCTGAACTCCAGTAAAACAAAAACGCTGTTGATTTGCAGATCTTGTACAGACTGTCCACCCCATCCTCCCCACCAAGTTGATGTGACTCTGCTGAATAAGTCTGAAGTTTCATCTATTCTAGGTGTAACTTTTGACTCGCATCTTATTTTGTTTTTCATACAGTAGTGTATGAGCAGATTTGGATGGGGTTGTGGTTTGACTTATTGTTTCTTTGGTGTTAGTGTTTTTATATAAATCAGTGCAATGTATATTTCTAAGAAATATGTTCATTAGCCTAATGAATATACAAGAACATTGTAATGGGGTGGGAACAGTGTGTAGGAATGGTAGGGGAAGAGAGTAATGTATGCATAAACTAGCTCTTATTTTGATATTTGAGAGTGTATTAATGGATTATGACTGGTGTTTAGTTTATCTTTTGTTTGGCAATGATAGCTTACTTTGTTTGTTCCCAGTGTTGTGTAAAATTCAGTAGTATATAGTGAATGTTATATATAAGAAATGGCTGTATAGAAGTGATTATATTTCTAGGGCACTCTTCAAAAGTAATTTATTTTTCATAGTAAGTGCAGTTCCTCATAAGTGCCATGATAACATGACTTTTCTGTATTGTTATTAGCACTGATATATCCATTTGTGTGTCATCAGCAAACTTGCTCTGCTAGTCATCCGGAAGTCCACAACATTTATGTAACTGATGAAAAGCAAAGGAACAAGCACTGAGCCCTTAGGCACACCACTTGTGGCTTTTTGCCACGAGAGGATGTCCCATGAATGCTTATTTAGCCAACCTTCTATCCAGTCTCCTATTTCACCTGAGATACCAAGACTCCTTTTTGCCATGAATCATTTATGCGGCAGCATTTCAGATGTTTTCTAAATCCAATTATAGATCCAAAGTTTTGTCATTTGTAGTAAATATGTCATTGAAGAAGTCTAAAAGGTTGTTTCAGCATATTTTCCATTACAGAATCCATGTTGTCTATATAAAATCAGATTGTTTAATTCTGAATGTCCTGTGGATCCACTAGAGACACTCAGGACTAATACTGTTCTTCTTTCATTTATTAGACAAAAGGTTGTGATGTGAGAGAGAGAGAGAGAGAAAGAGAGAGTATATTTCCATCTTTAAATGGTACTGTTTTTTTTGGAAAAGAAATAAATGTTAATGCTAAATTCTGGAACTTTTGATATGCTTTGTTAGTATAAACATCCTTTAAAGTTTTTCAAGGTAGGACTTAAATACTTCTGATGTAGTTGCTCTTTATATTTCACAGTTACGTGGAATGCAGAACCCAAAAATAATAAATTGAATCAGATAAAATCCTGTGTTAGAAAATGGAGTTCATCATATCAGAAAGAGAGACATGTGCAAGTAATTGCGAATCATCTCTGAATAGGCCATACTCGTCTGACACACAGACACTTAATGGGAGTTCATCATATCAGAAAGAGAGACATGCATAAGTAATTGTGACTCATCTCCGAATAGCCATACTCGTCTGAGACACAGACAATGAGCAGCTCATGCAGCCCTGCCCCCGAGTGCTCAGACAGCAAGGTGATGATAATGGTCAGACGTGTTGTGTGAGTGTCCAAAGTATGACCAACAGTGACTGTCAACTTTTGGAAATAAATCAACGAAGGAAATTATGTCCGAATCTTCTGCATTTTCAGTCGTTCTGATTTTGATGTTCATGAAGAGATGTAATTTAGTTGATAAAATATAAATATAAGTAAAAGATGAATATACAAAAATCCTTGGGTCATTTAATGAATTTTAAAAACAAAATTTTAAGATATTACTTAACTTACTCCGATTTTATTTTTTTATGTATGTATGGATGTGTGAGTAAATGTATTTATTGTGTGCATGTGTTCCAGTGTGGAAGTATTTGCCTTTGTGCAGTTTTTAGTTTTTCACTCATTCGTCATCACACTGAATGAACTATTTGGTTGCAGAGCTTGGCCTCAGGCCCAGACCTTGTATTTTATTCTAATCCTTCCGGCCAGCCCTGTGAGATCTGAAAATGAGCTCAGTGGTTTGGTTAAACTACTTGAATAATAATAATAATTCACAGTTACATTTAGCAAAATTGAATTTATGATTCTAAGTGCCTTTCTGATAAAGTGGAGGACTGATAAGGGCTAGGTTTATCCATGATGTTCAATGTTTAACTTTTATTAATAATTTTAAGCCAAATATATCGTAAGTTGTGGAAAGGCTCATAGGATGCAAGTGTACTGTACTCCATTAAATCTCTTTCAAGTCCTAACCCTAGGTTCATTAGTTGTACTTGAAATTTATTAAACTTTGCAGTTTTATCTTGTTGGTTTGTGCTTCTTTATTGCTAAAATTTGACTAAATTCTAGTCAGATTTGTGTGTATGTCTCTAGTTTGTAATTTTTAGATGCCTTTCTTTTTCACATCAGTAAGTTGTTATGGTGTATTTCAATTATTTTATCACAGGTAATCATAATGTGTATTTCAATGATTTTATTAACAGCTAATCATAATGTATATTTCGGTTATTTTATCAACATCTTCATTTCAGGAAAGCAAAGAAGGAATGAAACTTAACCCCATAAGCCCTAGAAATGCAACTGATGAGTCCAAACCTGTTACCCACATAGAAGATCATCGGTTACTTACTTCCTCCTTTGGATGTTACAAAGTTTTAATGAATACTCAGGTAATTCCATTTATTGCCCAAATGTATATACCAGAATTTAAATTTTTTTTATTAAGTTTTGTATTGGAATGAATACTGCTGTGTTAATTATTTAGCACTATCAATGAACTGCATAGGTAAATAGCTAATTTTTAAATTTATGATGAAGAAAGCCTTTGAAATTCTGTTGTTGTTCCTTCTCTATGCTTTAGGTCTGTGGTTGCAGAATCCTTGAATTGAGACCTAGCACATATTCATGAGTGAAATAGGCTTTGGATCATGACGTTTAACTCTTTTAAAACTCGGAGCCGGTCCAGAACGCTTCCTGATTTACCTTTAATGGTACTGTTTTAAATGTCATTGCTGCTCAAAAGATTTTAGATATAACTTTTGAGAAAAATTGACTTTTAAGAAGTATACGGGCAGTCCCCAGTTATTGGAGGGGGTTCTGTTCTGACGGTGTGATGATAACCGAAAATTGGCGATTTTCAGGGCTTATTGGCGCCGAAATGCGCCAATTTTCGGTTATCAGCTCCTGTGTTAGGTATGTATCAGCACCAATACACAATTATTGGTGCCGATAAGGAGAAATGGGTGATTTTCGGCGCCAAAAATTGCCGATTTTCGTCACTAGACAAGTGCCATAAAACCAGATTGCCGATAAACTGGGGACTGCCTGTATACAGATTGTTGATTTCTCAGTTTCTCAAAAAGTTGATGTCTTTCAGAAATGTTTTCGAATAATGTGATGAAGCTATTATACCTAAGTTTTAACTTTTTTTTTCCTTGTTTGGAATATTTTTCTTCAGTGTGGTCTTCAGGTGCTGACTCTTATCTCAAACTCTTGGGTAGAGCTATGTTATCAGTCAAGTTTATATTGCCAACTCTTATTGTTGACTTGTGGCATAGATGTAGAGTGAGCTTTATTTTGGGTTTTGGCTGCAACTGAAATGTGGAATAGTTTACCTAGTGCGGTTGTCAAATCTTCTGACCTCCAAATGTTTAAGCATGGAGAAAATTCATCCCTGCTTCTGCTGATGTCTCCAGAATTCAAGTGTATCAGTCATATTTTCTATTCCCCATATTTATTTATCACCTCTTCCTATAGCCTCTCTCCCTGAAGGTGATTTCCCTTTGAAGACCTCTTGGGTTCATTATCTGTTAACTCTGTCCATAAGGTCTTTTAGCCGAAGGTTTAAAGAATGAAAGAAAGAAGGAAGAAATGTCTACCTGTGCTTTTGTGTGACTAACCTCTACTCACCACGAGTCTCCATTCTCATAGTTCTCATCCAAATAGGTGTGGGTCTGACAACTCTTCTGGTATCCACGGGGGCTTGGTTGCATCTGTTACATACTGTTCTCCCTGGGTCATGTGAAGGACATGTCCAATCCATCTCTGTCTCCCTTTCGTCATTATCTCTTCTACATATGGTACCCTGTGGTACCTCCATAATTTCCTTATGGTTTCATTTCAAATTCTATCTAGCCTTCTGAACCCTAATATTTTTTAAACCTTATTCACATTTTGACTAAGTCCCATAAACTTTAGAAATGAGTCCAGTAGAAGAGCACCTGTCTGTTATTTCCACTTTTGGATTTTAAAAAGTTTTAGTGAATGTCCTCTTAGATTTGAAAAAGATTCTGATGAAGGTATTATTTAAGTGTGCTTGAGATTCAGCCCTAGATTCTCAATTACCTCACGCAGTCCGTTTGTTAGGTAATGTTCCTGTACTCAGCATACAGGATGGCTCAACATGTCTCTATCAGCGGGGATTCTGGCTTTTATGATAAACAAGTTTGCAGGTATTGGTGAAGGGATATGTAAATAGTAAAAGATATCAGGGATTTTTTTTTTAAATTATAAAAATATATAATTCAGCTACAAAGTGGAGGTGGAACATTAAGGATTCTACCTACAAAGTGCACCTTTAGCCCTAAGCAGGATACTTCACAATGCTCAGTTTTCTGTGTAATTGAAGGACTAGTTAATATTTACAAATAGTTCAAGAAACTGTGGGGTACGACAGGTGTGCCACCCAACTTAACTGAAGTGTCTAAAACTGCACTGCTGCAACATCCTCACATGGGTTTCACTTTTGTACTACATGTTTCACAGTTGTGTTGAAGCCTTCAGCTGAGAAAACCTTCAGTTTAGACATGCGCGGTAATTGCCCCTCACCAGGATTCTTTAGTATCTGGAGGTAGCTATAGGATGTGGAGATAGGATATGACTATAGGATCCTGTTCACAGCCTACGGTAAGAGAGAAATGGGGATTGGTTACAGTGAAGGATGAGCATGAGAGTGGCCTAGATAAAATAATACAAAATATTACAATCATTACAATCACAAGTTAAAATAAATCAAGCAACATTTCATGACATACAAATCCTGTCAGCTCACTGTATCATTATTGGTTGGAACTATAGTACTAAAACAAACCTTTTTACTTTATTTAGTCTCTGTTGTATAATGTTTTGGACATGTTGTATAATGTTCTGGACATATGTCCATCTTCAGGTCCTGTAACAATTAAGGATGTATACCGTATATTTCCGTGTATAAGACAACCTTTAAATCCTAAAATTCACCCTTATAAATTGGGGGTCGTCTTATGCTACCATTCTAAAAATCAAACCTTGAATCCTAAGTGATGTTTATCGGTAGACTAGCCACGTCCTTGGTGCTATAACCACCGACATACCTGAAAAGATTTACATTATGAAATAAAATGATAGTATAAAACCATATTTACCGTATACTATATTATTGGCATATCTTCATTGTAAATAGCTTATTTGAGGAAAAATTCCTTATCAATGAAATCAACTTTTATCCATGTGAGCCCATCTGAGAAAATGTAAACATCAAGTTAGGAATAGCATAGAGATAAAAGAGAGAAAAAGAAATGAGAGAGAACCAGTGATAGGTAGAAGAGAGAGAGAGAGAGAGAGAGAGAGAGAGAGAGAGAGAGAGAGAGAGAGAGAGAGAGAGAGAGAGAGAGAGAGACAGAGAGAGAGAGAGAGAGAATAACAAAGCAGAAAGAGTAATGACACTTCCTGTGTCGTGATTATAAAGCTAAAACACGGGTGCCAGTTATCTAAGCATAAATCATAACAAGAATGTTTACCCGTCCTACCTGTGAGCTGACCTTTCAACTCTCACTGGAACCTAAAGACTTCCTGTTATGTCATTAGTCCCACCCATGAAGGAGGGAATTAATTCAATTAATCACACCCAAAGGGATGTCGTTAGATAATCTCCAACCACTTAGGACGTCTACAAGGTGGGACAGAAGCTGTTGCCCGCCTGTTGGTGGGATGGACTTTTTCCTTTTAAGAACCTTCAAAAAGCAAGTTGAGAGAGAGAGAGAGAGAGAGAGAGAGAGAGAGAGAGAGAGAGAGAGAGAGAGAGAGAGACTCTCACCATTTGTGGGTTAAGAACATTCAAGAAAGGCTCATACTTCGATTCGTATTCATACTACTTAACTTGTATATATATGTAACTTGTATATGTACAGTGTTATTTTTACTAGTGTGTTAATGAAGTAAGAAAGCTGCACTGTGTCTTCCTAAGCCTCCTGGGACTCTAACAACGTTACAAAGAGAACAATAATAAACTTCTTTACATGGGCAATGAATAAAATAAATAATAAGAAAGGAACATCATAACATTTGGTGGAAAAATCATTACACATATAAATATTACTAAAAATATCTTGCAGTCAGAGGTTACTTGGAAAAATTATAATGTGGCCGTAAGTCACCAAAAGTTTGCCAATGCTTGCTTTATATGAGTAGTGGGATTGTATGAAAAAACTTTAGGGTTTAAAAAGTGTGTGCATTGTATATGGATTGATTTAGGTTTTCTTGAATAAAGAAATGTGGATTTTCTTTTTATAAAATCTAAAATACTTGCTGTTGTGTTGTTGACTAAAAGCAGTACTTAAACACTTCCACTGAATTTTGTGATGGTGTGGAAACTTGATACTGGTAAACTAGACAAATAGATAAATATTCACTTTTAAGCTTCAGATTTTATCATAAACATCATGTCAGTATTTCTGCTATACAGGGTGTCCCATAGTTCCACTAGTGTGTGTGTGTGTGTGTGTGTGTGTGTAGCATTGCTCTCTGGTGTGTACTTTTCATTTATCTCTGTGATTTTTCCACTTTAATTTTACCATACTCCACTTTCATCTCATTAATGAAATAATCTTGTAAGGGAGGTCCTATGAGAATCTGGAAATGTGATTCATTTGCTTTGTTAAAGGACTGTATTAGTACTTAATATGGTGGCTGCAGTAGAGGATTTACCAAAATTGTAGCAAAAGTGTTTGAGTTCCATCATTTCTAATTCAAGAAAGATGGGGAAATATTTCGTAATTAAATCAAGGAGTTTCTCCCAGAAATCTGAAGAATTTCTGTTTATGGTGAGCTTAGATTAAGCATGAGAATTTCAACATCTTATGGATATTGTGTAGGTAAATGTCAGAGATGTAGTATCATGACAATATTTTTTAAATTTTTTAGGAACCTGGTAAGGATATAGTGTCACAGAATTCCTCTACAGATATTGGCATGAGCACTGAAGAGCAGTTAACTCTGAAACGAGAAGAACACTTGAAACAGTGTCAGAATGAAGTTGCTGATCTTGCCGGAAAGATAGAAGAGTGCATTAAGGTTACAGATTCAGCTGAGTCGTCATTAGTAAAGGTATGCAAAGTTTTATAATCTCAAGTCTTTCTGTGAATTAATCTTTTTATTCCAATGTTTGGATTACATATAGGAATGTAAGTATTTGAGGGATTTATACTATGAATTTTTAAAAAGTTTATTTGTTGATTATTAAAGAAAATACTAAAATTAACAAAATTAGATTAAGAAGATAATACTTGCAATAGTAGTTTACCCCTTGTTTAAGAACTAATCCTTTTGGCCATCTGTCATAAGAGCAGAAATGGTTTAGTTAGATAACCTTTTGATAAGGACAGAAATGTATAATGGTTGCAATGTTTAGGTACACTTTGCAGTATCCTACTTTAATGCAGTATCCTACTTTAAAATATTGAATTTCTCATAGGGATTCAAATTTTGGGCAAATTCTAGGTAGAAGGATAATAATAAGACATAAAGAGAGTTGCTTAGCTTGATGGCAGTGTCAAAAAAGGAGTAATTCTGAGGGGCTGACCATAATTGAAAGCCAGTACTAAGCAGCTGATTCATTACAAAATTTCACTCCATAGGCTAGATACACATACTGTGGGTGTGATGCATCAAGATGGCAGGTTTTGAAGCCAAAGTTACAAGCAGTTCTAGCAAATGTAGATGAAGGATGTAATGGAAAGATTGCCTAGTTCAGTTGGAACTGCTTATATATAGAGAAACTAAGGAAAAATATCTGCCGAAAGGGGAGGCATTCTAGTATTTTACAATTAATCATGATACTAGGATTAAAGGTCATGTACTGTTACCATGAATATTGAGAAATACTCAGTATAAAGTCTGTGAAATAGACAAATTATTTAAAATTATGTAAATTTAGATACCTTGGTTTCTTTCACAGCTGAAAGAAGAAATTGAAATGCAGGATAAATTGAATGAAGAGAAAGAAAGTGAGTTCAAAACCAAACAGAGAACAGCAAACTTGATTCCAGATTCTGAATCTAACATCCAGAAATTGCAGGTAAGAGACTGGCATAAATTTTGTAATTCACAGTATAGTAAAGTCTTCTAATAAAGAAAGAAAAGACAAACTGTTTTTGAAGTTCACTTACATCATTAGGTTAATCATTACTGCACAGTAATGTCCTCTGAATAAAAACGAAACGATGAAATATTTTTGGAGCTCACTTGTATGATTAGATTAATGCTCTAATCTGGAAAGGTTTGAGGGCAGGCATGGAAGCTAGCAGAATGTTTTATAGCTCTTTGAGTTCATAGTGAAAGGTATTTTTTCCGTTTGCTGACCATAACTTATCAAATGACAGAAACAAAATAAGTTTGTCCTTTAATCCATCTATAAACACCTTTTAATACTTGCTTTGTGGTATGGTAGTTAAAGGCTAGAAAAATGCCCACTTAAACATTTGTTCAGTAGCTTTGAAATTAAAATTTATTTTGTAATATACAAGTATTTCATACTTTGTTCCAGTGTACTCTCACAGTATTGTATTTCATGCACAGAATCATACATTTTTCCCACAAAATCACTTTAAAATATCTTTCAATAAATGTATGGTGAAACATACTAAAATTGTTTTTTTCCACAAAATATCCTTGTAAAATAGGGGTGTGTCTTATATGCCGGAATATGTGGCATATCTCGTATAAAATTAGTAATTGTCTCTAAAATATGCATCTTGAGTTGAAAAATTACATCGATTAACTGTCTTAAAAACGACTGAGACCCCATATAAATTCTTCATAAAGTTAAAGTGGCAACATTACTTAGAAATAAAAATAATAAATTAAAATTTCAACATTTTTGCAGTCTTCTTGATAAGTAATGAAATCTGCTAAGTAACAAAGCCAGCATAATATTTACCCTAGTGGAACTCCCTTAGCTTCTAGTGAACAGCAATTCCATTTAAAAAATTTAATAGCAAATCCTAAGTGATATTTTGATATTTTCAGTGTCGTAAAATATTTATTCACTTTTGCAATTTCAGAAATATATCTGCAAAGTGAATTGCTTTCAAAAATTACATATGTACCATACAATACTTGACAGATCAAGTGTTAATGTAGTTGTGTCCTCTCCCTATCCTTCCCTCTTCCCTCCCCCACCCTTCCCTCTTCCATCCCTTTTCCCCCCTCCCTTCCTCCTCCCCTCCCCTTCCCTTTTCCTCTCCTCCCCTTCCTCCTCCCCTCCCCTTCCTCCTTCCCCCTCCTTCCTCTTCCCCCTCCCCATCCCCTCCATTTTCCCTTCCCTCCCCCCTCCCCACTCACCTTCCTCTTCCCTTCCTCCCCCCCCCCTTTCCCTTTCCCTCCTGCTTCCTCCTTCACTCTTCCATCCCCCTTCCCCATCCCCTCCTACCCCCCTCCACCTTCCCTTCCCTTTTCCCCCCCTCCCCATTCACCCTTCCCCTCCTCGTTCACTCTTCTCCCCTCCCCCTCACCCTCCTACTCCCCCTTCCACTTCCCATTTCCCTTCCCCTCACCCCTTCCCTCCCCCTCCCCCGTAAACGGGGCTGGTGCTGCCGTTAGACTTTTGCTGACTATTATTAGTAGGGCTAATGTAGCTGTGGGTATGGATATGGTATGTATACGGGTATGGGTATGGGAATGGTATGGTACTGATATGGGTATGAGTATGGTAGGGATATGGGTAAGGTATGGGTATGGGTATGGGTATGGGTATGGATGTAGGTGTGGGTAGGGTATGGTACAGATAGTGTTATGGGTATGGAATGGATTTGGGTATGGGTATAGGCATGGGTATGGTGCAGATATGGGTTTAGGTAGGGTTAGGAAAGCCCAGCCGCAAGAGACAGATATGGAGGTCAGGGGATAAAAGGAAGGGGTAGGGCCATAGGGCTTTACTCAGCCACCTGATAAATTATGATGAAATCAAAAGGTAGAAGTAGGAGTCTTTTCTCAGTCAGTATAGAAAGAGAGTGTCATTATAATACACATTGAAAAGGCTTCAGTTTGGAAAAACCTCCGCTGGTGATGTGAAAATTAAGTAAGAGCACCTGATTCCAGTACCATCCAACAATGACCTGGCCCAGTTTTTTGTTGAATATTACTCTAGTCTCTGCAACAGTAACAAAACAGTTGGGACGAGTTCACTGCATTATTCTCAATAAAAAATGAAAAAAATTTGTTACCCACAAAGAAGAGTTACGTTTATATGATCTCATGCTTCTGGGTGGATACATTTGCTATATGTCTTTGTATCGTAAATTATTTCTTGAAGTGCCAGTGTGTATATCTTCAGGTATGGTTAGCTTTGTGCATATTATAATGGCACTCACTTTCTATACTAAATGAGAAAAGACTCCTACTGCTACTTTTTGCTTTCATCATAATTTATCAGGTTGAGGAGTAAAGCCCTACACCCTATCCCTTCCTTTGTATCCCCTGACCTCCATATCTGTCTCTTGTGGCTGGGCTTTGCTACCCCTTTTGTGATTTCATCACTTTTTCCTGTGATATAAATAATCACAAACATCTTTATTTTAAAATTAGGTACAAAACACTGCACACTTAGTGTTTTCCCCTCTTCTCTCTCTATAGTAAATATTTGTATTGACACTCATTTAATGCAGTGCAGTATTGTACCTAATACAGTAGTAATGTAAGGTGACATACATTGGTAGTTAACGAAGGGTTGTCATAAGTACTTTTTTTATTTTGGAAGATAATATACTATCTTTGATTCATTTAGCATTTGTTATCTAGTGTTTCCAGTTTTTTGAGTTGTTTTTGGTATGTAAATTATTTGGTGTTATGAAGCCAACCAGACGACAATTGGTAACTGCTTAATCATTTCCTGAAGTTACTCTTGCATTGGCTGTTAGGTTTTATGTTTGTGTATGTATACAGAATTAATTTTGTAGATGAAAGGCTTATAGAATAAGTTTTTTCTATATTTTGTTTTTCCATTGTTTTGCTTTGATGTTAAAGATAATTTTCATTATTTGTTCTGTTCTTGAAGTAAGCTACTTACCATATTTCCTGGCACTGAAGATGCTGTTTTTATATTGAAATATGTCTTGTAAATTTATCCCTTGTCCTAGAGTCGGAAGGTTGTTTTTCATCAGCTTATTCCAACCCCAGAAAATGGTTTATCTTTGCTAGACAGTAATCAGTAATCAGAACTACAATATATGACCTCTGAATGAAATGTACAAATTATACCTAGTTTAAATAGCAAATTAAATGAAAGTATCACTAAAAACAAACATATGTGCTTAGTCATAAAGATTCATTCCCATATTGGCAGACTTCAGTAGACTAGTTAGTGGACCAGGAGTAACTTAAATGGTGTATATTAACGTTATGGGTATTTTCGCTCTCCCAAGATCACCATGACTTTAAGGGAACATTATTAACTGACTAAAGTAAAATTGTGGTATGTTAGAAAGGTTGACTGGTAAATCTTACTATAGCAAGACTGTCATAATCAAACATGTTTATGTGGTACTTTTACAAATGGAAATGTGAAAAATATTGTCAAGTTCAGAAAATTAAGATGTGGTAACTGCAATAAAATGTTATTTTGTATCTCTAATAATGTTTATTGTATTGTTTAGTTTTTCCTAAGTCTGAAATTGAAAATAATCTTAATAAACTGCATCAGTGTACCTCTATGCATTGCATAAACTGAGACACTGTTAGCCAAGAAAACTTCTGAAGAAACACAGCTTGGCAATTTATATTGTACACTATACATTACTTGGTAATCTGTTTGATTTCAGTGTGCTGGTGTGCATACTTCAGAAAAATTTATTAAATATTGAAATCAACAATGAACTGGACAAAACATAAAAGTATTTTAAAGGAAATCAACTGAAAAACTACACGCTAGACCAGCCAAAGCCATAGTACTTCAATGCACTGAGACATTTAAATGCATGCACCACACCAACCAAAACAAAGCCATCAGCTCCTAAAGTTTTGCAACCTTGTTTTCATGTTTATCTTTTGTTTTCAAAATTTTGCTGGTCAGAATTGGAAGATATCCTCAAGGTTGATAACATTTTATGAAGTTAATGTTCAGTTTTGGATAAATGTAGGTTTCATGGGTGTGTTTTTATGTAGTGATGGTTTTCTAGAATAAGAGTTTGAATAATAAGTCTGTTCTTTCTGCACTTGTTTTTGCATTGTTTTGTGGTGGTATAAAGGAGAGGGTTTCATTGTTAGTTATGTTTATGGACTTTAGAACCTAGTAAATTTGGCTGTATTATAATGTGTTAATTGTTTTAATTTTGTAGACACTGCAACTTTTTAAAATATTTTTGCATACACTATTACCTTTGACAGTTTGCTTTTGCTTAGCCACATCCATAAACTGATTGTTTTTGGTTTAGCCATTTCTGTAAATTGATTTATTTGGGATGAATCTTAGATGAATCTTACCTACTTTTAAAGATAGCTTATGTCTCCGCATGGCGATTCAGCATTCAAACATGAAAAGATCAGTGGCTGCTGGGATGACTGTCTAGTACACCTATTCTCCACCAGGTGTTTTGAATGTTTTAGCTATTGACAGAATGCTCCTTGCTGCTGTTGCCTATACAGTAGGTGCTCATCGGTATTTCATGGTTTTGGCTGTTGATTTTTGAGGTAGATAGACACACTGTGCTGGCTGCAGGGTTATAAACTGTGATCTTGGAAATAGATGTGAGGAAAGTAAGGACTTTTGAAGGATTTTTGTTGTTAGCATAGGAAGAGAAGGGAAGCGGATAGATTGCGAAAGCAAATAGTTAGGTCAGGTCATAAACCTGTCATTTCTCCCATTCTCCAGGTCCTATGTAGGTTTCTGTACTCAGTCTGTGGCTTTTTCCTCTGCTAATGGTTTAGCTAGTACTGATGAGACTTTTTCTTTAGCTCCACCTTCTGCTCTCCTTCGATTCAGGAAAAGCTTACTGAGAAGAACAGGACATAAAAATGATTTTGCTTAGTAAAAGGTTTGTCTGAATTTAAGCTCGGGAACTGTTCCAGGTCCCCCCATTGTGTGCAATCATTTTTGTGTTCTTCTGTAAGAGTTAAGGTGTTGGTGACTGACACTAGGACTCCCATGCAACAGTTGGAAGAGTTCACTGCCAGGGAACTGGGTAGGTTCTCTGGAAAATGTGGTCCTGTGACTCTGTTACCTGCCTCTTGTTTTTCACACACTGAGTCTTGTTTAATGCCTTAGCCACAAGATCATTTTGGTAAACGTTAATCTTTGCAGTGTGTTTGATTGCTACCATCATGGACATCTAGTATGAGGTTGTTAGCACTGTTAAGGTTAATTATGTAGTTACAGACTGTGTTATTAATAATAATGTGTGTGTACTGAGTTGTACTTTTCTGATGTTATGTTTACTCAACCAAGCTCTTCTACATCTACTTCTCCTCGAAATGTAACTGTTTGTTCTGTACATGCTCTTTCTTTGGCCATCAGCAGCTCTCTTCCTTCTGCCACTATTAATGTTCCTCTTTCCAGTCCTACCATGGTTACAGTATCTTCTATTGTTTTCAGGCTAGATATTATTCTAGCTACCTAGCTTACTAAGGGTGTGTTGTATGGGAATTCTCTCAAGCCTGTCGAGTTGCTTTTGGATGAGGCGGGAGTGTTAGCTGTTGCTACTCTCCCTGTCTTCTTCCAACACTTCCCGTTTTCTTTGGCTCCTGTTGGCGTGTCATTTTCTTTTTCTCATCCAACTTACGTCAACTGAGATGAGTCACTGCAGACTGCATGATTGAGTTTCCCTGTCTCCCTTTCTTTGAGTCGCAGATTTGTCGTGGGCAGTTGCCTGCTATCACCTGCAGTTGCCCTAACTCTTCCTCTGCTGGAACCTGTGCTTGTTGGATCTTTATGCACAAGGATACCATTAGTCTTCTTTTGTCAGTTGCACAAAAGGTGGAAGTGTATTGGCACTCAGAGACCATGAATGTGGGCAGACTGTAAGCAGTGGGTTTGTATGAAAAGTTAATTTTGCACTTTGAAAGAGGGTTTTCTTTTTATATAGAAATGCATTAAAAATGGTAGAACTTTGTTTCCTGTTATGTGGACCCTACACATAGAGTTCTTGTTACCTTATCCCACATATTTTACTCTATTTATGACAAGGAATGCTTACCAGTTGTGAGTTGGTAACTTCTTTCATGGGGTTTGTATGATAAGAATATGAATTTTTATATATGGATATGCTAAATTTAATTTTTAATGGCAGTTACTTTTACAGTGTAGTACTTGGAAGGAATCCTTAAAGTTACACTTATATTAAAACTAAAAATAGTTATATTACATCTAGTGCAAAAAGCTAATGTGTATTAAAATTATATTGCAGGCTGCAATCAAGCATAGTGAGGAAAAGATGTCTCGCTTGCAACAACAGTGGGAAGCACACAAAGAACCATTAAAAGAACAGCTTGAGAAACTTAATCATGAAATTAGTGGAAGAAAGGTTAGTTCATTTATGCTTTAGGTAAGGTTAAAGATGAATTTAGTCAGGAAGTTTGACATTTATAAATGAAACAATGTAGTTGACTTATTGAGCAGTAATTTTTGTGGAAGGAAGATTATGTACTTTGCTCTCAGTTGTTTGTTTTTTGCTGCTGGCAGTACTATTTGCACTGTGCAGTAGACTGGTTTTTGATAGCCTTTTGTAATAAGTAGAGCTAGTACTAGTCAGACTTGCTAGTCTCATTTATAAGACCGGTCTGGAATACTTTTTCTGTAACTGAAAGGTAAGAACTGTTACAGGACAAGTTAATAAAGTTGGTTGAGTTGGAAGAGGCCAAAGAAAATGGAAGAGTATGAGACTTGTAGTTCATCTGAGCCAGGTTAGGTAATTTCTTGAGAATCCGTTGGAACATAGCTCTTCCTGGTGAATAAAGGATGATTGCCCCAAAATTAGCATGATAATTTTAAAGTTATTGTGTAGTTTGTTAGTTTATTTAACTAGATCAGTAACCTCAGCCTTCATTTTTGTGGTTAATGGTAGTTCTGTAGATAAGAATACTTGTGTTTAAGAATCTCTGGCAATAAAAGTTGCCCTGAAAGGTTTTTATGGCATGATGTTGGTGTATACGATTGCTATTAAAAATTTTTATCTGTGATATGTATGATAACATGTAGTTTTTAACCAAACACCTGTTTGCTGCGTATCCTGGTTTTAGGCTTGAGTTTCTAATGTTGAAGTTATGTATGTCACACTCAGGAAAATTGTAGCTTAAAGTTTTAACATATTTAAAGGTACTGTAATAACTTGA
This sequence comes from Macrobrachium rosenbergii, assembly GCF_040412425.1. NCBI lineage: Eukaryota > Metazoa > Arthropoda > Malacostraca > Decapoda > Palaemonidae > Macrobrachium > Macrobrachium rosenbergii. The sequence goes on along the minus strand of NC_089760.1, from coordinate 3,706,206 downwards.
GGTTCAAAAACTGTATACTAGTAATCTTTTCAAAGGAAGATTAAAGGAATCTGGTAAGCGGTTCAGAGATAATCGCTTAATCTGTGCCCCAGTTTTACCCTTCTATAATTTAGAATTTTTCACTCTGCTAGAGTCAAACCTGTTTTATCTGACTGATTGGTACAGGTTTGCAATCACTTGTCAGTAATTCTAAAAACCAAAATGTTTTGTGGAGGAAGGTATCCATTTGCAAAAGTCAAACAATATGGATGTATTTGAAATGATGATCCAGTGACAGTAAATTGCATTTATTATCATTATATTATTTTATTGCAATCATGTGCCATTTGCATTCTTGTAATGTTTACAATCCCAGATTCTTAGCTGATTGAGTAGTACAGACATCCTCATTGCCATTATATGCTAGATGGAACATAGTTTGGAGATACATTTTCTGAATCGACTGCTAATCTTTAGTGGAACCACTTACCTGGGGCTCCCTTATTGGCCTTTAACAGTCATTGGCTCATTCTGCCACAACAGTGGGCAAGGAATCAGTCCGATTGGTACTGTTGTTTTATCCCAGACAGTAGACAGTAGGAGGGGAAAGTCATCAATGCACCCTCCTCTCCAAGCCATGACCTTCATGTGTGGATTTTCTAAATTTGATGAACTGTGAAGACTTTTCATCTAGCCTTGCTAGGTATGTGGTGCAGAAATTATGGACACCTCCACATGGGGAACTCTGTTGGAATTACATTTAAAATTATTCTTAACCCTTTATGGATGGCAGGGCTCTCTTCATCCCTAATAATTGCATATGGAACTGTCCGTTTAGCTCATATGGTTGTTATTATTTTACGCCATAATATTTGAATGACTTTTGTATGAAAACATTCCTATCACTTGAGTTGGCTATAAATGACTATATTGCAACACTTACACCTCAGATCAGGATACAGGGAGATTAGTGTGACTTGAGATTCCTTGGGGGAAATGTACTACATCTCCCCGTCCCAGTAAATCTTGTAGGCAGTCCCTGAGTTACGGTGGGGGTTGCGTTCCAGCTGCATGGCGTAAGTCGTAAAACTCCCTAACCTGGAATACAGTAATAAAAAAACAGGTTTTTAAGCTTTGCCCTGGTAATAAACCAGTTTTCTCACCTCCCTATTGCTACAGCTCCCAAAACTGGTTTTCTCACCTCATTATAGCGTCTACAGCTACACCACTCGGAAACTAGTTTCAGTCTTTCGTCGCTTATGGTGTGCCGTTAGCACCAAAACTTCAGAACATCCGCCGTAACCTGGAACCGATTTTTTTATGATATTTGAAAAGCGCCATGAGATTGAAACGCCGTAAGTCAGAGCCGCCATAACCGAATGACTACCTGTGTATATTTGCTCATAAATATGCTCAGGGATTGATGTTGATTTTAGTTATCTTGATTTTTGATAGTATGTCAGCTGTAATTGCAATTTTGCAAAGTAAAGTAAAAAAAAAATATTATAAAGAACATTTATTACTCACGAAAAGTACTACATCTCCCTATCCCAGCACATCTCTTAAATATCTTACCATAAATATACTCAGGAATTGTTGCTGATTTTAATTCTCATCTGTTATGATATTATATGGGCTTTAATTGCAGTTTTACAAAATAACATTTTAAGAATGGTTAGAAATGACATGTATAACTCGCTAAAATTAGCTATTTTTACAAATGTCATGAAAAAGAGGCCCTGCACAGGCTTTGGAAATATTCACTTTCAACTTCCTGTGGAAGGTACAGAAAATATTTTAGAATTTTTTCTTACACCATGTGCATTTGCATATAATCCTCTTTCCAGTGATTTATTTTTTAATTGGCCTTAAAGCTTGCCCGGTCTTGGGAAATTGTTAATGTAAGTTCAGCCCAGCCTGTAAGGGTTAATTTTCAGATCCACCTGTTTCAGGACAAGCGGCTTGCCACCAGCACAGTTACAATGTGCAAGGCTGTGCTGTCAGAGACCTTATTGTGTGGGCTTGACATAAGATTCCTCTACTGAAGTTTTATTTATCCTAATTCTAGTTCATTGCACTGCAAAGACCTCTCCTGCAAGGCTCCTTTTACTTGGTCCTTGAGTAAGGTCTTACAACTCCTGTTGTCTCCTCAATTCAGTGATCCCAATGGGACCACGACCATATGCTTCATAACTTGATCTTCTTGACTGCTTTGGCATCAGGTGCCTAGCTCAACAAACTTGGCTTTCTTAGAGGGAGATAGTGCTTTTGTCCCTTGCCCATCATTCCTGGCCAAGAATGAGGACCTAATGAAGAGAGAATCCTCTATTCTTCTGAAGAGAAAACCCTCTATTCGTATGCAAGAACTCACAGTTACAGATGAAACCTTGTGTCTGGTCCTGTCACTTCAGGTTTACAGTCACTACCCAACTTACAAACAAATTACGTCCTGGATGGCCGTTCGTATCTTCATTTGTTCATAAGTTGGTTTTTTATATGTAGGATAGTGCATAATTTTTGTTGTTTACATTCCTAAGTTAACTTGGGAGTCATAGGTTATTCAATTTTCAAAGTATTTTTTAAATCATGCAATATTATAAAAAATTACTTTGGATGTTAGAAAGGTAAAAAAAAAAAAAAATGAAATTTGGTATTTTTTCCATGCTTTGAAAGTTATGAACTTGGATAGAATTTTGCTGCAGTGTCTGACATTGGAAGTCCACAAAGTAAAGAATGCACACTGTCATCTGTTGACAAAAATCCATAATAAACATCTGTGGGGAGATGGACTATAGAAAAGTGGAATTCATCAAAGAACAAGTTAAATCAGGAAGATAGTTTTAACCTGTGACCCTGTCTGTTCATATCTCTAAATGTTCTTAACATGGATGTTCATAAGTAGGGTGGTGACTTTACTTAGATGTCATGTCTAACATCCCAGATGGTTTTCATTTCTTAATCATACCACAAACAAACCACTCTCACTGCATGGGCTGGGAATCATCTTATTGCCCCTAATTAAAAAGGTAGACACCTGCTCCTTCCCTAAGTCACATGATGCCTGGAAGGTGGGCACCTTGTAGACTTCCTTTCGGTAATCTGTTTTTAAGAAGTTTCTGAGTTTACAGGGTGGTTCATCATAGACATTGTTCCTCAAACATTACTTCATGAGCTTGAAGAGGTGTGACTGCACGTGTGTGTCAGTAAGTATGGTAATTCCCAGCCCCTTGAATGAGTTTAGTACTTTTCCCCTCAGTTTTAGCTTTATCTTTGGTGGGGTTAATTTTGTTTCTTCATGGTGTGTATTTTTCTTTGTTAGGAGATGGTATTTCCTTTTTATGTCAGTATCAGAATTGTCAATGTTTTCTAGTGTTCATGCTTGTTCTGCCTATGCTGTCATATCAAGGAGACTGCCTTGGATTCTGTCCATCTGCCTATTGCAGCAAGGAAAGACATATATCTTCCCATCATTGTAAACTGTTGTCATCACCATAGAGTGCTTTGATCATCACAGTGCAAGCAAGAGTTTCAGAGCTATACTGGTTTTGTCCACTCTCTTCACTCACTCTTCACTGCTGCTTTTGACTTGCATGAGACTTGTACACTTACCTGCCCAGTGTGATGGCAGTCTTCTACCTCGTGACCTCACGTCTTATGTCTGTCTCCACTCTGCTGCCACCACTCACCCAGATGCTCTCCCTCTTCCAGCCATACCCCTGCTAGACTTCTGAAGAGTACCTGGTCTTTTGTTGCTTGCTCCATTCCAGCCACCTACCCCTTACTTTTGTTTTGGCTTTTGTTACTAAGTTAAAGTCTGACCCCATTCCAGCCAGATGTCCTGGCTTTCATTGCAAATCAGATTCTAGCTCCAACTACTCTTCAGCTGTGATCAAGATGTTCACCAGAGAAGAAGGGAGGATCATTCCAGATGCTGCTCCAGCAGCAGGATTCATTTGGACAACTGCTTTACAGTTAACCTGTCACTATATTGCATTCTACAAGATCCATGTAGGAAGGAGAAACATTGCAAGATCTTGGCCAGCCATCTTATTGTTGAGGCTCTTGACAACCCCAACCTGTGCAGATCCGCTTTCAGCACCATCAAAGGGAACCCACAAGACACTAGGGAGTCCAAGAGGGTTTGGCTCCCTTCTCCCAGCACATATGCAGTTCTTTTTACCAGAGAAGCAGCTTTCATTTTGCACTGCACCGGAGATAGATGTGGAAAACCTGGAACATGCTGACAGCACTGTGCCTCATCTGTCATGTTGGATGAAGCTGCCTTTTGATTACCTCTTCTGGGTTTGTGACATCTTCTACTCATGTGACAATGGATGCCAAGAAGGGTTGTTTTGACAGGAGAACCTAAGATGGAGTCCAGATCAGGAAAGGATGTCTTTGTTTTGAATCATCCAGCAGCACCTGTGACAGCACAATCCAATGTACTGATGACCTCTTGCAAAAACTGATTTTCACCTCACAACTGACTCCAGGTACTGTAAATTTTACAAATTGACAGAGTGCTGAATACATGCTTGCCTTCTGCCCACAGGAACAGAGGCTTTCTCCAGGAGCCATTTAAAGATTCCTGGTTTCCAGCTGCAATTCATCATATGTTGCTTGGTTACTTTACAGTAAGATGGCTTCCTGGTGTGCCAGTGTCAGGAAATGTCCAAAAAGACCTGGTATGGTGGCAGAACAATCATAGTTTAACAGGTGTCCCCTTGATTCCTCCTTCTCATCCTGCTGATAAGCTCCTATTCACAGAATCAGAATAAGAAGCAGCACATCAAAGTTCTTGAGCTGAAGGTATCTTTTTAATCCTTAGGTACTTGGACCCTGAACAGGGTAATAGTACTGTAGTCATGTCTAGCAGTGTAGAACATTGGCATACCAGTAGAGTCAGGTAGAGATACAGTTTGTCTTTTTTTCTGTCTAGAAGTCAGTATTGTAGTCTAGAAGTGGATATCTTTACTTGTGTAGAGGAAAAAGTTGTGCAACATATTTGGATAGTAGTTTGATATTCCCTTGTTAGATTTGTTCAACACATCCCTTGTAGTTGGATGAAGCCTCCTTTATGGATATGTGACAGCTTTTCACTCTTGAGGCAATAGGTGCTGAGAAGGGTCATTTTGACAGCAAAACCTTAAGTGGAGTCCAAGAAAGACTTACTTTGTCTTAGATCTTCCAACATCAACTGTAACAGCAGAGATCCTAGTCACATCAGAGACAGACTTCTTGATGATGATGACCCTACAACTTTATCCTCTTTCTGACTCAAGGCATTGTAAGTTTTAAAAGGTGACAGGGTGCTCTTTTCAAGCTTTTCTTCTGCCCTTAGGACCACCAGAGGTTCTATTCAGGAGTCATTTTATGTTTCTACTGTAAATTTATAGTGAGATGACTCTTGGTGCTAGTGTCAGGAAATCTCCAAAAAGTGGTCTTGGTGGTAGAACAGTGGTAATTTAATAAGTGACCTCTTGATTCCTCCACATTATCCTCCAGAGGTTCACTTATTCACATAACCTCAGACTAAGGGCATGCCACAGTGGCATAACTCGAATGATGATAAGCACTTTATCAAGTTCCTCAAGCTGATGCTAGTCTTTTTATCTCTTCAGGTTTGTGGACAGCTCATCCTGAACAAGGTAACAATATTCATATCAAGCAATGCAATTACACTGGTCTACATGCGGAATCAGGGAAACAGGTAATCATTTAATCTTTGCTGTTCAGCAGCCAATATCATTGCTAGAATTGGACATCTTCATCTAGGCAGATGAAAAAGATGTCCAGCAAGTGCCGGAATTTATCCCAGGAAGACAACACTGCAGCAAACTTGCTCAGCAGGTGGAATCAAGTGCTCTGAGTTGTCACTGCCCAGAGAGGAGGGTAGTTGTTTGATACCTCCTTGTTTGACCTTTTCTGTTTGTCATTACAGTACTCAGTCAAAAAGCAGTAACCTACTCAAAGCTTTCATGCACTGATGGGAAGATTTAAAACCAATACTTTCCCAGCATCTGTCTCATAAGACTTGGATGAAAAATTATGTTGCCTAAGCTGCCAGAGTGTCTTAGTGAGCAGCTGACCAACAAGGAATTGATACCACTCAAGCAGGATCATGCAGTGGAACAGGAGACTTATAAGGAAAAACAAGTCGCTATCATCCAGAGAAGCTGTTTCTCTCATACTCTCCTCTCCACCCAGTGTTAGCCAGTCAGAACCCGATAGCTCTTGATAATGATGATAATAGCCTCATTGCACTCTTAAGGAAAGATGGGTGGTTATGATTGAGCTTGGATTGACTGTTGATTATGATGAGTGCTAAATATACTTACTTTTGAAGTATACCTAATCAAATTTTTTTTAATAATGTGTTGTGTTTGTTATTTGCTGTGAAAATTGAATGTGTAATTGTATTTCGAGATCAGAACTGTTTAGTTATAGGCTGATAAGGAGGATGGGTTACAGGCATATGGACCATAACCTGAATTTTCATTTGGTAATGCAGACTGATAAATGATTTTTCCCCTTAAGTTGGTCTTGATGGGACACATTCCATAGATGTACACCTCAGACAATTGATTTATTAGAATTAGTGTTGTTCTTACAATATTTTTGCAGCTTTTAAGTATGGTGATATAAGGACTTCAGTTAAGGTATACTGTATACCCCTTCTCTAAAAATATGCCAGAGTTATCTGGGGAACTCCCCAGATGTTTTAGTGAGCAATTTATTACCTTTTTGTTTTGTATAGGATGTCTTTGTCTGCCAGGTGTGTAATGGAGGCAAATTCTTGTTTGCACTTCAGGCTAATGTTGGGTAGTAGGCTTCCTCAAAGGGTAATTGAAGAGTATTCTTTTCATTTGGGAACATTATACCTTAGCGAATGGTGAGATTGCACAGCTGTAGCCATTCCTTGTGAAACACTGAGCTTTGAATTCTGTTATCTTGTGTGAAGTGATGGTTCATTTGTTTACATGGGCAGCCAGGGTTTACAGAATTAGGCAATACTACTTGTCAGACTTCAAACTGATTTATTTTCATTTTACTACATGGCAATGTAAGAATTTTTTTTTACATTAGTATGAAGCGTGTAATTCATAATAAACAAGTTGTTCCAACATAAAAATGACGAAGTACCCTATGTTGGTGTTGTATACACGAGGACGGTCTCTCTCTCTCTCTCTCTCTCTCTCTCTCTCTCTCTCTCTCTCTCTCTCTCTCTCTCTCTCTCTCTCTCTCTCTCTCTCTCTCTCTCATTTCTTTTATGATCATCATTATTAAGTGGATTGACAGTTTCATATTTAATCTTTCTATTATCTTACCATCTAAGCCACCAAGGAGTATGGATACAACGAAACAAAATCAGGCAAGTTTTTGGTATTGACAAAAATAGTTGAAGATTCAAGGCATTTTTGGTATGATAACACCATTTTTTGCACAGCTAATTTAGTCTAATGCACAGGAAATTAATTTGTTAGTTATGCATATGATGAATGATGAGAGTATTTCAGTGGTGATGGGAGAAGGTTTTATTTACTGGAAGAAATAAGACTGCTAGCTAAGGGTTAGCATGGTTTTCTAGAAATATAAGCTTCACACCTTGGAAGCTGTTTTGAAGTGTACAGCTTTTTGTGCAAGTGTCCACGAATTATTAAAATGTGTCTAAATATATAGGAAAGTTGTAAGTATACTACCAGATTTAAACTCAGAGGTAAATGTGAAATTTTTATGCCATTTGTCAGTGCTGACAGAGTGAGAGTGGAGTATAGATGATCAGTAGCAGTTGTATTCATGAGTATTTGATTTGATTTAGTAGCTTTGACTGTAGTATTTTTTCAGGGTTTTGTGGAAATATAATTACTGTAATTGACACTGTTTATTATTAGTGTAATAAAAGCTAAGATTTTAAGACATATGCACAAATATTAGAGAACTTTGAAGTAATGAACATTTTTGAAAATATCAGTTATCCAACTTTCTCTCTCTCGCTCTCCCTCTCATGTTGATTTTTTACCTTCTTCTCAATTTATGTGCTTGCTCTTTCTCTCACTTTTAATTCTTATACGTGCTCCATATCAAATTTACATCCTGATTTTTCTCATATGCCCTTATCTTTTACTTTATCCTGTTCTTTCAGTTTCCACAGTGATATTACAATAAATGGAAGATATTTTTCTTTTATTGAAAAACAGTAGAAACTGTGAAACAATATTATTAATGAATTTTGAAATCTTCATGATAAAGTATGCATATTAGCCAAGTCTTTTTGTTATATTTGTATATCAGTACCGCCTTGTAGGATTATAAAGCTTGTGAAAAACTCAAAACTAGTTGTTCCAATGTGAATACAGACCTACGCTTCCTTAGATGGAGTTGTTCGCCCTTGGTATGCTTTGGCTGTCACCGAGTCATGTCAAAAAACAAAATGCTATCGAGTAGGCCCACAGTCACCCGTGACCTGAGCTGGCCTCACTCTTCCATTGTGCTTTTAGTTGCGTCTATTTTAGCATGTTCACTGAGTTGTTTCCCATTTTCATTGTACAGTGTCTTTGTATGTGTAGGGTGTGCATGCCCTTTACATTACAGGCAGTCCCCGCTACATGACAGGAGCTCCGTTCCTACGCTGCGTCATAAGCCGAAAATTGTCATAAGCCAAAAAATCGTAGAAATTTGTCAAAAATCCTAAGAAAACCTTACTTTTAATGCTTTGGGTGTATTGAAAATGATGTAAAATGCATTTTTATTGGGGTTTTCATAAAAAAAAACTCCAAATTTTGATTATTCAGTCGTTTTGTAGCCATATTTCTTCTGTCCAATTGGCATTGTAAGCATCGTAACCCTGGAACATGTGTCATGAACTGAGAAATAATTTCTGATGAATATATTTGAAAACGTCGTAACCTCGGAATGTTGTAAGCCAGACCCGTCGTAACCCGGGGACTGCCTGTATTTCTGCTTCAGGGTCGTTGCCCCCAAGTGTTTCTCTCCTCCATAGCACATTGTTTAGCGTCGTTTGCCCCTTGTGTCTTTACTTGACTTTTTTCTCAAAGAGAAGAGTTGTGTGTGTGCCTGTTGTGAGGAGCAGGAATCACTTGACAGTCGCCTTTGTTCGTAACGAGTGACAGTGTAGCGCCCACATATGTTGGTGATCCCCCCCTCTTCCTTTTAGTGTGTCTTCTTGAGTGTTGGTCAGTGTGTTCTTTTCTGAAGGGTGAAAGCCTTGCATGCCTTCTGTGTTTCTTGGTACAGTATCTGTTCTGATACGAATCTTCCCTACACCTTCATATATAGGAGATTTCCATTGTGCTTCATGTGCTTTGGCTGACTGTAGACTCGTTCTACTGAAACCCACTAGCTTCCTGCTTGTCTTAGTCAGCCCTGGTCTAATGCCACCAAACATGGTCAGTTGCTTTCCAGCCGAGCGTGTGATAAGGCATACGTAGACGTTACTGTGTCTTGTAGTCTCTTTGACTTGTTGTTTTGCATGGGGTTTGTTCTTTTACCCTTCCCCTTGCATATTACTGAATTCATATTTTTTTGTCTGTCTGTGACAACGTGTCATTACAAGCTTATAAGAATTGAGTTTCTATCAGCGAGCCAGGAAAGATACCCCCAAGTGACTTGATCACTTGATCAAGTGTTGGCGTGGGAGTGTTGTTCAGTCTTGCCCACCTTTCAACAAAGAAATTCGTCTGTGTGGGAGAGGAAGCATAGGGAAACTCTCTGTTCCTTTGCTATCCACTCACCTTGACTTAAGGTTTTGAGTCGATGGGAAGCCTGAGGGTACATTGTACCTGGAGTACCCACCAGTTTCATTTTTTTATTGGTAATGTATGGGTTATGGTTTTATTCTGTGGTGTAGGTGATAGTGTTGTCATTTTGTATTCTGGTCTTCACCCAGGGCAAGGGCATCATTTAAAACTTTGTCAGCATACCTTGTACTTCCTCTCCTCCGCTGCAAAGTTCCCACTAATGTAGGGGCGACCCTTGGCTACACTGCCAAGTCCATTTCAAGTTGAGAAGCGCCGACCAAAGGCAGTGCCTAACTGCAGCAGCTCTCTCAACAAGTGAGGAAACAACAAACATTTATTCAGTGTTAGCAACCTTTCTATTTCAAGTTCATTACTTACTTAATGCTTTGGAGTAGAATATATCCATGCTCTTTCCCACCTCCTAACAATGTGGAATCAACTATGTAATTACTTGGTAAGTCACTTATATAAAAGCGACATTTTTATGATGAAATAAAATTTTATATATACTTACCAAGTAATTACATGATTGGAGCCCGCCCTCCTCCCCTTGCATGGACATTAGAGCATAAAACAAATTGAGCTCTCTGCTGGGCTGTTTCCTCGAGTCCCAGATGGTGGGCGGGACCTTGTCACCTACACACTAACGACAATAGCGCCAGGCGCGAATTTTGAATTTTTAAGCTGGTGTAGGTTAGGGAACCAATTGCTATGTAATTACTTGGTGAGTATATATAAAACTTTATTTTATCATAAAAATGTATATATATATATATAATATATATATATAATTTCTCTCATTTGTGTTGCTTTTTGGGAACTATTTTAATTGCAATATGGCTCCCAAGTGTAAGGCAGACTCTTCTGTTGGCAGTGCTGCAAAGAAAAGAAAAGCCATCTCCATGGAAGTGCAAGTTGATAAAATAAAACGCTCTGAAAAGGGCGAAACACCATCGAACATCGGCCGCGTGCTCGGGTTTAGTTGTACGACTGTGTCGACGATCATCAAAGATAAAAAGCGCATACTTGAACATGTGAAAGGATCTGCTCCTATGAAATTAACTATGATTACAAAGCAGTGTATTGGTCTCATCATTGAGATGGAACAATTATTAGTGCTTTGGCTGGAAGACCAGCATCAGTGGTGTATCCCAGTTAGCCTAATGTTGATTCAGGAGAAGGCTAAAAGTTTGTTTGAAACCTTGAAAAGAGAAAAGGGGGAAGGGAGTGAAAGTGAAGAGTTTGGGGCTAGCAAAGGTTGGTTCATGCGGTTTAAGGTCCGTGCAAATTTGCATAACCTTAAGGTGCAAGGGGAAGCTGCTAGTGGTGCTGAGAAAGCAGCAAGTGAATTTCCTTGTGCATTGGCTGAGGTAATCAGAGAGTGGGTTTACTGTGCTGAACAGGTGTTTAATGTAGATGAGACAGGTTTGTTCTGGAAATGGATGCCTATCCAAACATACATTGCCAAGGAGGAGAAGACAGCACCAGGACACAGATTCAGTAAGGAGAGACTGACTTTGCTAATGCTGTTAGTGATTTCAAGCTGAAGCTTATGTTGGTGTATCTGACAGAGAATCCAAGGGGACTGAAGTGCATTTGGAAAGGTCAACTACCTGTCATCTGGAAATCCAAGAAGAAGGCATGGGTGACACTTCATATATTTGAGATATTCAGTGCCAGAAGTGAAGGAGTACTATGCTAAAAATGGGCTGCCTTTTAAGGTGTTGCTAGTGCTGGACAGTGGCCCTGGTTACCCTGCCCATTTGGATGACTTTCATCCTAATGTCAAGGCGGTTTTCTGTCCACCTAATACCACTTCCCTTTTACAGCCTATAGGTCAAGGTGTCATTGTCTCTTTCAAGGCATACTACCTCGGGAGGATGTTTGCTATGGCTTTCAGGGCAACTGATAAGGACAAGAACTTGATTCTAAAGGACTTTTGGAAATCCTACAGCATTCTTGCTACTATAAGAAACATTTCCGATACTTGGGATGAAGTTAAGCAGATGAACTAGAATGGTGTGTGGAAAAAATTGTTTCCCCTGATTTTTGTATGATTTCTTTGGCTTTGAGGAATCAGTTGAGGTTGTCACCAAGTATGTTGTTGAACTGAGCAAGCAGCTGGATTTGGAGGTGGAGGCTTATGATGTCACAGAACTGCTGGCATATCTTGTAGAAGAATTATCCGCTGAGGACCTCATTCAAATAGAAAAACAGTTGATTCAAGAAGATGAAGAGACCCCAACACTATCAGGTACACTAAGGTTGCCAGAAGGGTCATGGATTCCCTGTTGTGTTACATGGAGATTTGGGAGGAGAAGAGGAAGGCATCCTTCCAGCTTAGCTTGGAACCCTTTTTTAAGAAGGTAGAGAGACCTGCAAGAGATCCAGTACCCTCTACCTCACATGCCTCTCCAGACTCAGCTGCCCCAGTGGTACCTCCAGCACCCTCTGCAGGTTCTGCAGAACTAGGCTTATCTGCCCCAGTATCTCCAGCACCTTCTGCAGGTTCTGCAGAACTAGACGACCCTGCCTCAGTATTTCCAGCACCTTCCTTCACCCAGTAGCCTAGTCAAGCCTGTCTCAGCCCCCCCTTTGCAATGCCCAGTATGTAAGCCAACCACAGGAGTAAAGGTAAGGAATTGTTTCTTTGTATTTACTGTACTGTAAATGTAAGGATAATATGTACCCTTGTACTGTATGTATGTGCTCAGGAATTGTTTTCTCTGTTATTTATTTTTTTATTTTCCCGATTTATGTCATTACGTCTGCTAAAATTCCGACTTCCGGACAAAATCAGGTTGTGTCATTGCCGTAGAAACGGATCTTGGACGTAAACTGAGAACCTTGTGTGTGTGTATGTAAAAAGTGATTTTTTTTGGTGCTGATCTTTAACATTTGTCTTAAGTCTTGTTTTCGTCATGTTACAAAATGAGTTATCATTTTGGTACACCAACTGTACTGCAGTGTCTATAGTTTCTTTTACTGAACTATTGTAAAAGAGAGATTATTTCAAAACTAAATAAAAACCCATACCTCTAAAACTTTTCCCCTGTAAGTTATTCGTATTAGCATATGATTTCTTTAGAGTCTATATATTTTCTTTGTTAGTATTGTAAGTGTTTATTGTAACTGGTTTAAGTTTAGTAAATACTGAGACATAGTCACTCTTAAGACTTATTACCTCTGAAAATGTACATCTTCACCACTAGTCTTTTATATATATGAATTTCCTTAGCTCTCATCACTTTCTGAACTCTGCATTGTGTCCAAGGCCACTTTATTAATTTGTTTTATAGATATTAAAAGTCCTTTCTTCATTCCGGAGAAAAGTTTTGTCCACTGAAGAAGGAGCTTGTGAAATTTTTGCTCTGACTATTGGAGCCATATTAATATATTTTGGTCTTTCAATTCAAATGTTTAACGAGATATTTGGCCCTCTTTCTACTTATGGATACTGTATTACTCACAAGTACCTTAAAATGTTTTTTCATGTCTGTATGTTATGGTAGTTAGGTAACCTGTTTGTTATCTCTCACTGCACCATCTTCATCATTTCTGAATCAAATCAATATTTTTGCAATGTGGAGTGCCAGTGTACACACTAAAAGCTCCCCGTTGGGTGCAGCGATGATTACTTCTACCTTACCTTACTTTATAGCATAGTTAGACTGACCAAATAATGAGGCTGTCAGAGGCAGCGGTTTGTATTTATGAAACAGTGTTTTAAAGATTACATTAGTGTGCAAAGCTAAATTTTGTAAAGTAAAAGTTTTTAATATTCTGAATGCATTTTGATGGAATAGTGACATGCTGACAACAATATTTTATTTTTAGGGAAATAAAGAGCAGTTACGTGCCAAGGTAGCAGAGTTGAGAGATAAAATGCGTAGTATGGTACAAGATGCTGCGAGGAAAGAAGCTCTTCTGGCACAACTGAGGAGTCAGTGTGAGACTATGAATAAAGATATTAATAGGTAAGTCAGTCATCATTACACTATGATAATCTTTTTATACTTAATAATTATGCTCTTCTAATGATCCAGTTGTATTAAGATGGTAATGAGTAGCAAGACAGTTCTTTTTTGATTGATACCCTCAAGATATTTAAGGGCTGAAATTCAATGATTTTGATATTCTCTTCAACACTGATGTATAAGAGTAACTCATTATGTACTGAAATTACGGTCAGTACCCCATGTATGATGAGGCACATGTGTTTCCTCGAAAGACAGACATAATATTGGGTAGTTGGATAGTTTCTGTATCATTCTACCATCAGTAGACTCCCAGTGACAATATAGTTCTTATTTAACTAAGCCACATTGTTACGTTTCTCTCTTTCGTTGCATGGGTATAAATCAACACTATATGAAAGAGAAAAACTATAAAAAATCTTTAGTAATTTTTTTTATATTTATTAGGTAAAAAAAGGTAAAAACTACAGCTATTAGAAAGTTTATGAAGGAAAATCCTATGAGGCTTGGTAGTCTATACACAAGAATAGTTCATGTAGTGTAAGCCCAATAACAGTTCAAATGCCAGTAAAAAAATTACAAACCAATACTGTGAATATCAAGGGGGGAAAACTTCATAAACTGATAAAGCCAAAAGAAACCCAGATTGCTCACAACACTGTAGGTGGCTCCATGAAGCAAATAAGCATCAGTGAATTTATTAACATAATATTCATATTAATATATTAATTTTGTTACATGCCTATCCACAAAATCATCTGCAGTGCTCTGCATATGGTGTTTACACAGTCCTCTATGCTAAGCAGTCCTCTTCTTCCTCCTCTCATAGTATTGGTTCTAAAATCTTTTGATCTATGCAGCAGAGCTTTGACATATTCTACTCCACTATTCCTGTTCTGTACCTGATTACTGTCATCGACCAGGTGTTCATGGCTTTCACCACGTTTCAGAGTTGAGTTTTGGCTTGAATATTGCATTTATTCTATGCATGCGTTCTTTCCTGACCTTGTCCTTCATCTCGTGTTGTTTCACTGCTTGTCCTTCTATTATCCCCAGGTATTTGTACCATGCATCATTATGTACTTGATGGCATTTGCATTGGGTTGCTGTATCCTTTCAGTCCTTATTACTTTGCCTCTGTATGTTGACTAGGGCACACTTATCCACTCCAAACTCTATCTTGATATCTTCTGATGCAGTTCATACATCCAGTTTTATTATTATTATTATTATTATTATTATTATTATTATTATTATTATTATTATTATTATTATTATTATTATTATTATTATTATTATTATTATTATTATAATTATTATTATTAATCCAAGCTGCAACCCAAGTTGAAAAAGCAGAATGAAGCAGGCCCAAGGGCTCCAATATGGAAAGGAAGCAGTCCATTACGGAAAAATAAATACAAAAGTAAAGAATAGACTTGAGATGAGAAAAATAATAAAGAAAAGTAGATAAGATAGAACAGATAATTAAATGAGAGACGTGTGTGCTTGCTCAAAAAAAAAAAAGCAGTTGCAATTTTTGGAGCTTAATGATTCAACCTATGACCAGGAAGATCATTCAAAAATTTGGTCACACCTGGGTCAGAGCACATAGAAAACTGTGCAGAAAATAAAAGATAAGACTTAGATTTAACTGCATATCTTGTACTACACATAATCCAGGAGATGTCATTGCAAAGGATGGTCAGAGTTAAGAAAGATTTTATGGAAGCATGCACAATGAGCCAGTTGATTGATAAGATATTAATGGGACCAAAGTTTTATCCTATAATTTGAGGAGTAGAGATAGCTGCTGAAGGCCAAATCGGTGAGCAGTATCAACATATGGCAGAATAAAAGTTAAAACACTTCCTGGGGTTTCTTGGATCTCAAAAAATCTTGAAATAATTAGCATACCAAATTCTTTTGCACAGTTGAAGAAGAAATAGACCAGAGGTATTGGTTAAAAAGTGAATTTGCTATCAGGAATGACACCGGTGCTTTTGAATGAGTTACTTGAAACGAATAAAATATTGGGAAAAGATCTGGGTGGTGGGGATCCAGTGTACTAAACTAACAAACATACTTTTCAGTTTTGTTTTGGTTCAATTGGTTAAGAATTATGGATGTGTCAAGTAAGTTTAATAGTTAAGAAGAAACTTCAACATAGTAGTTTTGGATTTCCATGCCTTAATAAGAATATTATGTGAAGGTTCAGAATAAGAGGAAAAGGAGTGTTATCATGTCATCATTCAAGGTAAGTGAAAAGAAGTAATATTAGTTAGTCAGTTAGGTACATTAGTGTCTTTCATAAAGTGTTGGACTAAAGAATGACGTTTCTTCAAGTTGTGTTTGGGGGATGGTACTTTATGTAAAGTACTACTGAATCATCTTGGTTTATTTTTAGGCTCTAAAACTGCTAGCTAAGGTTATCACATTTCTTGATTACTACTTAGATTGTGGTATTGCATTTACTTATCCTTTAATTTGCCTGTTAAGAATATTAATAAATAAATTTTAATTTGCTTTTTGTTCGGAAACTAAAAATGTCTCCCAAATAACTGAGGGGGCATATTTTTCCATAGTATTTTTCCTTTTTAGTGATCTGGTCAGTAACTCTTGAAATGAAATGTAAATATTATTAGAACAGTTCTCTAGCATTTTCTCAAATTTTTTATAGCTCAAACACACTATTTTTCAGGTCTGTGTATACAAAACGCATAATTGATATTAGTGCTAAAGTGCGTAAACAGAAAGAAGAGATTGACAGAGTGCTTGCTGACACAAGAACTATTCAAAAAGAAATAAATACCATATCTGGAAAACTAGAAAGGACATTTACAGTAGTGGAGGGTTTAGCATTCAAAGTAAGTACTACAGTATAATTATGCCTCAAAATTCCTTGGCATATTGTTTTTATTCTACACTTTCACAGGATTTACATGCATGTTATTATAGTTAGATAATTTTTTATTTGTTGCTCATTCAGCCTGCTAATATGGCAACATAAGTTACCCCTTACTCCAAAAGGGTATTAATTTTGACCACACTTATTCTAAAAAAGATATCAAGATCAACATCCTTGTAATTTCTTGAGTGTAAAGGGAACAGTGTTTGCCAGAACTTCAAGGCATGTTGAAGGGTGTATTCCCTTTGATACTGATTTATTTAACTGCATATTACAGTAATCCTTCTACTGCTTCACTGGATTAGAATTCTCTGTCATTCCATTGTATAAAGGTACAGATTACACCTGGGCCCATAGGCTGGAGGAGAGAGGTGGTGTTGGGAGGGAGGAACTCGAGCTGGACTCCCTTGTAATAAAGATCGAGAGGGTGGTCACCAGCATTATCCACGATCAGCAACACCTTGAACTCCGTGCCCAAGTCACTCAGGCATTGCCTAACTTAAGGGATGAAGCTCTGATGGAACCAGTACGCTGTAAGGACTTTGGTGATCCAGGCCTTAGGGTTATGCATCCAGAATGCAGGCAGCAATGCCTTGTTCTTATTCTTGAGGGCCCTTGGGTTTGCAGCCTTGTAAATGAGGCCTGGTTTGAGCATGAAGCCAGCTGCATTCCCACACATTAGGAGAGTAACCCTATCCCCTATCCTTCTGGGCCTTGAATCCAGAGGCTTCAGCTTCATCCTTCATGAGGTATGTCCGGGAAGGCATCTTCTTCCAGAACAGGCCAGTCTCATCCATATTGAACACCTTTTCTGGGTGGTAGCCCTTTTCCTCGATGATTTTCTGGAAGGTCTCCAGGTATTTTGCGGCTACTTCAGTGTCTGCAGAAGCTCATTCCCCATGCAGAGAAACCAACTTTAGGTGGAACCGCTTTTGAAATCGGTGGAACCACCCTTTGCTGACCTGGAAACCTTGAGGTGCTGATGATGGTCCTGCTTGGGGCTCTTCTTCTTCTTCTTCTATAGGGGCAGGTTCATCGAAGCATAAGAATTCTAATTTCCCTTCTTCATCGCCTTCCTGTGCCTGTACTACGTCATTGCCTTCTATAGCAGTTGATAACTGCTGGTAGAGTTGTCGCGCTTTCTCATGAATGATGGAGTTGAGGGGCATGGTCTTCTTCCGGCAGCCCTTTATCCAGAACGCCAGGGCAGATTCCATCTTCACAATTGTTTTATCCTGCACTGTCACAACTGTTTTTGCACTACCAAAGAAGCTCATGCTTACAGACTTTTGTATCTCCACCTCTTTCTTTATATATCTCTATCTCACCGTGCTCTCACTACCATTAAAATGGTGGCCAGCTTCGGCAAAACTTTTGCCCTCCTTAAACATATCAAGAACTTTCACCATCTCGAGTTTCATAACCCTCTTCTTTCTTTTGGGCTCTTTGCCAGAAGCCTTAGAAGGAGCAGGATGTTTTTAGGAGGCATTTTAGGGCCGATTACCACTGATACACAAAGATTAAGAACCTGCAAACAAAGATCCATGATTTCACCCGATCAGAAGATGCTACGTACTACGCGTGAACTGAGAAGGATGCCGTAGATGCGGTCTCCCAGAATTCCATTTCATGAGATGGTCTTGAGTGTTCAGCCAGTCAATGCCAAGTGAACAGCCAGTAAATGCCAAGGAAAATGAATGGCGCTCTTGGATTGGCTGCTTTGCAGATGACAGCCAATAGCGTGTCGAGTATCATTGGTCCTGGGTAGACAGCTTCCAAGCATCTCGAGTTCTTTGTATTTGCGAAGAGGTGGCTTGCATGAAGCACCTTTTAAGAAAAACAAATATATGTTATTGAAATTTTCCTGCGTTTACATTAATATATTACAGTACTGTAATATTTGAAGCTTAGTAAATGTTTTTCATCATAAAAAATGCATTTGTAGTAGTCACGAATATGTACTTAGTACATACATGAAAATGCTACGTACCGTGGACGTAAACATATGTACCCTGCTATTCTCATTGTCTTACATATTGTAGATATGCTTTACGTACTACCTGTGGTACTGTGCTAAGTATCCCAAAAGGCTTTTTGTATGTAATATTTAAAAATCATCTTACGACAAAACATTTAATTAAATGTACAGTACTGTATGTGCAGAACATCAGTGTTAGTATTCGTACACGCAATAGTACTGTGTGTATACTGCAGCGGCAAATGACCCAGTGTAACTCGGTTTATTGCTATCTCTCATTTGTGCATGTTTTGTGTGTACGGTACTACGGACTAAGAATATTTTTTGAAATCATGCATTAAGATGTCCTCTAAACGCTCTGCTTCTTCTAAGGCCTCTGGCAAAGAGCTAAGCGCCAGAGGACGTTACAGTTAATGACTGATGGGAAGAACGTAGACATGGTTGGTATGTTAAGAGAGGGCAAAAGTCATGGAGAAGTAACAATTTCATGGTCTGTACAAATTTATTAAGAAAGTCAGGCAGCTGCAGACAATGATAAAGGCATTGAATAATAAAAAAAGGGCCACAAATGTTTCCAACACCATTGATGAGATCATGCAGCTGTACCATACCACCTTCATTGCCATGTTCAAACTGAGAAACTGCAGTTTTATGTAGCTAACCATCTGTTCAACTCCCCCTCTTAACAATTTGCTGATCATAAGATGTAAGCTCTGATTAGCTAGGTCTGTTGTTTTTGCTTCTATACTTACATCTGCTAGTATTTTGGTGTGTGCCGCTACCGATATTTGATTATTGATTATTTATCAAAATACATTAATATTTATCAAAATACATTAAGTGCTCAGGTTTGTCTGATTATGTGAATTTTGTTTAGGTTAAAGTGAAGGCAATGTTACACATATTCAGCAGAAAGAGTTGAAGGATCAGGGCAAGTTTTGTCGTGTGTTACAAGTGTCAGAGGCAAATAAATTATTCCTTTAATATTCATTCCAGATTTAATTTCCTTGTAATAATTTACTTTGTAAGCATTTTATTACCATTATGTATACTATATTACAAAACTGCATTATTTATGTGTATGAAGCATTGTGGCTTTATAGTAAAAAATATTGGTAGTTTATGGGAGTTTAGTTTAAAAAACCACGTGGTTTTGAAGATTTCAGGCAAACCGTCTCACAGTATAGTTTCAGTCATAGCAAACATTTACTTGGCTAGATTTTTTATATATTGTAACATATTACCAATAGATAGAGAAAACATTTACTAAACATCAGTAATAATATTTTGTTGCATAAATATTAGGAGATAGATAGATAGGTAGATAAATTTATTGACCATAAAATTACAATACTGTACTTTTATAAAAAAATATTCAAAATTACAATATTTTCATAACTTGCAAATGATAATTTTTTGGGTCTGATTAGTATATAAATATCATGCAAAATGACTTTGTAAAACTGGGAAGCACTCCAGAAAATAACAAAGTAAATTACAAAGATGACAACGTTTAGTGACATCATTAATATTTAATAAATTATACCCACACCTGCTCATGAAATCCATGACAACAAAATACCAACATGAACTGTCAATGTAATGCGCAACATCTTCCTAGCGCTCTTGCATATGTTATGGATGGTTTTACCCTCCAAAAACCAAACTGGTTTCACAGGTAAACTATATGCAGGTAATCCTCAGTGACATGCATTTTCGGTTTGTATTTGCCCACAAGTACATTGTCGTTTTTTCATTGGAAGGCGTCCCCTTCCTCATCTGTTCCAGTGTCCAGTTTCCATAGCTAGGGAATGAGCACTCAGTTGTATGCGAGTGTGTTGATACTCTTTCAATCTCGTTCACCTTAGCTTGACCTACGGTATATACAGTGAATATCATATATATTAAAAAATTGACATTTATTTATTTATACAAATTTATCCTTGAGAAGGTGGATTCTGAAATATTAGTCTGGATGATGCAGTTGCTAGTTACTATTCAGAATACTTTGGGCTCAGCTAAAATACTCTTGGTGAGCATTATCAGGCTTTTATTTATTTACCACGCATTTATAAATCATTATGGTGTTAGGCAGACTAACCAGCTTTTGAAGGTTAATTCCTGTGATAATGCATTGCTTTCAAACATTAATTACTATTTTGTGCAACATTTTAGGAAGCAAGCAGTAATGAAAGAGCTCGGCAGATCTACAGGGCTGTTGCTGCTGTTCATGAAGGATGCGGCGATTTAGTGGATATTATACGTGAAACAGGAGCCGTTCAGAGAGACATCTCTGATCTGCAAGAACAGGTACTGTAATATATATAACACAAATAGTTTCAAATGTAAAAGGATAATATTTTCTTGATGTAAAATATTGTCTTTTTCATGGCTGTATCATGTGCAGTGATATTCAGGAGACCCAATTTTGGTTTTCTCCGTTTCCTAATTCTGTATACGGCTGAAATGTTTTATAATTGCATAAAGTCTATATGCGTTTAAAATATAAGTTAAAAGCATTTTTAAAAGCATTTTTATAAATGTATATACATATATATATACATATATATATATATATATATATATATATATATATATATATATATATATATATATATATATATATATATATATATATATATATATCAAAGAAAACATTTTGTAATTCACATTCCTATTTTGAAAATTTTGTAATTCACATTCCTATTTTGAAAATTTTTTTAATACTGTTAAGGTTATTAGGTCTACTGTTATGTGTTGTAGAGGTAATTACGATGACCACTTAAAGTAGCAGGTTAAGCGCACTGGCGTTGATGGCACTGCTAACCTTATCACATTGTGCTTTGAGCTAGGCAATAAAAAAAGTAAGTTCGTGTCACATAGATTACGAATTATACCAGGACATAAAAGAGATCACATTTATATACCCATAGGGAACATTGTGTTGGCTGTGAATTCGCAAACTTATTAGTATGTATGACATTGGAAATAAAAATTTTTTTACCTTACTTGGCAACCGTTACATTGAGCCTGAGAATTTGGACAATAAGAAGGATCATGTTATGTCACACTTGAGCGTTACTGTAGCAGAAATATAAGCAGGCTCTTGTATCTGCTGGAGACAATCACATATTGACAAAATTCTTGTACTGTCCTGCAGTGGTGACCAATAACACCAATGCATACGAATCTGTAGATAACATTCAAGTTTCCAGAAATAACAAAAGATATCTTATGGATATGGCATTTAATCTTAGCTTGCTTTGCCATTTTCTTGTAAAATTTCAGTAGGGAGAAAGGTTTAAAGGGTAAAAGATTTAGGTTATTCTGTTAATGTAGGAAGTACTCAAATGTACAGTGGTTATTTACAAAGAAGTGTGCATTATTCTATAGATTGTATAAAATATGTGAAATAAATGCAAAGGAAATGACAGTGTAAGGGACTGGACATGCTGGTTGAGTCTTCACTGATGACAGGCTGCAATCGTAGTGTTGAAGACTCTTCTCCCTTGCAACCTGAACTGTCTGACTAGGCTTTCTTTTGGACCATTGACAGATGATTTGCTATGTGTTCCATCTGGAGAAGTAACTGATGAAAACAGAAACTGACGTTGTAGTCCATGTGTGTGTATATTTATTCCTTGGACTTCAGAAGTACTGGAAATGGTTTCTGTGACAACACTGTTGAACTGGCAACATCAAGAGTACCTTGTGTGGGCATTCTTAGTACTTTGAAAGAGTTCCTTTTATGGAACTTCAGAGAGGTGTGTCTTGTTAATTTTGGGGCAACAGGGATGTCCCTATACAGGCATTAATGTTCTTGTGCAATATTATGACACCTTCCCACACACTAGGAGAGTTATAACAGCTAAAATTTGTCAACAGATTTCTTCAAATAGTTATTTTTTTGTACATTGATCTTGAACCACTGGTCATTGTGTGTATTATCAGTGTTCCTCTTAACTGACTCTGCGGCAAGGGTGAATTTAATCTATAAAATACCAGGTAGGGTCAGCTTGGAAAGGTCCATTCAT
Organism: Macrobrachium rosenbergii; assembly: GCF_040412425.1. NCBI lineage: Eukaryota > Metazoa > Arthropoda > Malacostraca > Decapoda > Palaemonidae > Macrobrachium > Macrobrachium rosenbergii. The sequence continues at coordinate 3,683,575 of NC_089760.1, read as the reverse complement.
GTATTCAGCAAGAGCTGATTGTTTCATTTACTCTGCAGTTGCCTTTGTGACAGTTGCAGAAATTGAATGAGAGATACTCGTCAGAATCTATGATAAAGTGCATAGCAGGGGCTATCTACCATTGTTTGGCCTTGGCTTGTTTTCCTTATGCTTGACTGAATGACAAGGGAAGAAACATTCAGTTTCTACGGCAAACTCACATTCACCTTTGGCAAGTATCTCAAGGCATTAGCTTGAGATTCTATTGCTAATGCTATCTCTTCCCTACTTTGGCATTACATTATTACCATATATAATTCAAAAAGAATGGTTTGTATTTTACTAAAATTGAAACTGAAATGTTTAAAATTTACTATTTTCAAAGAAAATGGTAGGATGCAACCAAATACATGTGACAATGATGCATAGCTGCTCATGATAGTCATGCCTCTACTTAATTTTCAGGTTGACTTGGAGAAGGATAAAAAGGTAGAAGAAACTTTGGAACAACTAAAGACTGACTTATCTCAGGTCAAGAAAGAAAATGCAGCCTTGAAGCAACAATTCTCATAGTATGACAGTTGTCATTTACCAGTACAGTTATAGTATTTAAAAATATTTCATGGTGATAGTATATGTTGAGCTGTGTAACTCCTATCATTCCTGTTTATTTTGTTCCATAGTAATATTTTGGTAGATATTTTATGTACAGCACTAGGATGGTATTTTGGTCTACAGTAATATTTTGGTAGATATATAGCACAGTACTAGGATGATTTTTTAAGTTCTATTACAAACTGTGCTGATATCTTCTTAATAAATTGATACACATTTCATAGTTTATCTTTGATTGCCCTTCTAGAACTAACCTGGTATGGGTCTATAGTAGGAATGTGTGACAGTAGTTTTGTATTATGACTGATGTAGATGGTAACTCTAGTACATTTTATAATAAGTGATGACCAAATATTTCTCTTATAGTGGTACCAAGTTTAAATTTCAAGTACTGTTAATTTGTAATCATATTCTATGTATTACTATTTTGGCTTGAAAATAGGTTTTCATAGAAGTTCCATGTTTTAATGTAAACTGAAATGTATGTTTTTCTTTCCTTAAAAGGTCATATGATATATCTTTCGTCTAGAAGTGCCCTATTTTTTATTCTTACAAATATTTGTTGTAACATCTGTGCAGTATTTCTGTTAAATCTTCATGGCAAATGTAGATCATATGTTTTATTGATGATACAGCAAATGGAGTAAGTGAAAAAAGTTAAGTATACCTTAGTTTAACCAGACCACTGAGCTGATTAACAGCTCTCCTAGGGCTGGTCCAAAGGATTAGATTTATTTTACATGGCTAAGAACCAACTGGTTACCTAGCAACAGGACCTACAGCTTATTGTGGAATCCGAACCACATTATGATGAGAAATGAATTTCTATCACCAGAAATAAATTCCTCTAATTCTTCATTGGCCAGTTGGAGAGTTGAAGCGCTGGGCCAACAGTGCGCTAGCCGAAAGCTCTACCCATCCCTCCAATGAAGAACTGGGAGTAAGTGAAAGGTTTGTAGTATACAGCATGAGCTTTAGATTTTATGTCCCCAATGTAGATGGTGATAGGTTGGCATTAGGTGAAAGGACAATTTCAATGTCAAAGACCAACATTCTTGGTGAATAGTCAGTGTAGAAAAAAAAAAAAAAAAAAAAAGGTGCTCAGAATCATCTGGTGGAAGAGACCTGTGTGAAAGTTGACAATTTTTGTCAAAACCTGAGTTTCCTGGGACTGCAAATATCATTATTTGAAATGAGGTTAAATCTTCACATCATCAGGTGCGATTGGCATTTAAAAAATTTCAAATTACGCTTGGCCAACTCATTAGGACTGTCTCTGTAGTCACCTGTTTTCCCACCAGGTGGTGTTGGAATGTGAACAATTGAGTCAGAATTCTTCTGGCCGTCTGCTTCTGCTGACATGTCAATCAACCTTGTTGTATTTTGACGATTTCTGGCTAAATTTCTCCTGTATGGTATTGTACTTGTTTTATGTTTTTTGAATTATGTCGGCTACAACAAGCAAAGGCGAAAGCATTAAGCTGTATAGGATGAGTTTGTGGAACCGAATGTTACGGTTTTGCAGATGACCACGAAGCCCGTGTTAGCCTAGCTGAGGCATGAGTGTGGTTTTCTTGTCAAGAGAACGAATGATCTGATGAGATGATGGAATTTTGTGTAGTATCAAAAATACTAGAGGGATGATACTGCAACTTTTCGAGCTTCACAGCAGCACATAAGATACAGCCTAAGTTTTCTCTAGTAGGTCAGGTACTTAGGCCTAATTGTGAAGTGTAAGTACTTTTCATTGTGGTATTTCGTTCCTAGCGCTACAGCTTGATTACTGCAAGAGCAATATATGTTTATATATGTGTAATGTTTTTGCATGCATATATAGATAGGCCTGTTTATATATGTGTATTTACATATGTAGATATGTTATTGTGTGGTGTCACTGTTTTGTCTGCTATGTCTACGTTCAGGTCAAAAATCAGTATAGGCTACAATACTGTACAATAGGCTAAGCTACCCCATGTTTTACAATACCTTAGGCCAGGGTACCATAGGCCTAAATTCCATAGGTTAGGCTATCATACCTACGATATAAATACTGGCCTAATGGCTTTGTGGCCAACCTTCAGGACATAGGGGTTTATACATCAATCTATAACAGATACTATATTCTACTCCTCTGTCACCATTTAGGACATTTAATAATATTGATAATAGTTAAATATTAATCCTGAAAAGGCAGAGTTTCTTGATGTGTCAAACTTGTATCCTCTCCTTGATAGCCCTACTCCGAGGCTAATGGGAGGAATGTGTTTTCCTTTTCTCAACTCAGTTGTAAAGTAACAATTGTGTATAAATAATTTTAAGACTCTTATCTAAATGTCTTGAATCAGGCTATTAGATACTACAGCCATTTTTGCATGTCAGTTCCTTTTAGAATTTCCCAAACTATTCTTCAGTAGCCTTCTGGCTCACATTCTAAATGGTAAAATTTACAACGTAACCATAACTGATGTTTTGAACTCCCAGTTCAGGTAGGTTATGTGGCTCTTCAGTAGGCCATGTGCAGACTTTCAGAAGTGCCTGGCATAGCATTTAGTCGAACCTTAGGTAGTGATGGTTCTTAGGAAAGGATACTTGGTGCCTCTTGTTATTTCTTTTACCCCTATCATCTTACTGATATCCTTCTCTCCACACTCTTCACACACAGTTCAGAGTTTGGAAAGATAGATTGGACAGTTGTTATGCAAGGAGGCCATCGAGCCTTGGGCATTTCCTGCCTTCATTTGCCTCCCTTTTCGATGAGTCTTTCAGTTTACTCCTGGTGGTCTTTCTGAAGGGCAAAAGATAACTTCTGTCAACATGTAGGGGATGTACTTCCACTTCCCAGTATATCTTCACTTGAAGTAAAGTATTCTCCTGTAAGCTGAGGTTTGGACGACTGGTTTATTCTCACCAAAGGGTTTCTTGATGACCTTGTGGCTGAAGGAACTGTTTTATGTCTAACCTCAGGAAGGGTTTTTTGCTTATCTGGGGATGAAGGTCAGCTCTCTCTTGTTGGGGGTTTTCCAACAGAGAGATATATATAGCCAGTGTTATATAAGTAACTTACCAAGTAATTACATAGACATAGTTTCCAACTCGCATGGCAGCTTAAATTCAAAGTTCGCGGTAGCTCTTCAATTGTTTAGTGTAAGTGATTAGTCCCGCCCACTAACAGGAATACCAGGCACGACTTAGTAGACAACCTCATTCTGTTTCTGCTGTGCCCGATGTAAACATCGGGTGTTTGCAGTAGCTTTGTTCATTATTTGCTGGTTGTATAACCGGATTTTGTGAAGTATTACTGCTGATTTCGAGTAGCCTTCAAGCTTATAGCTTTCAGGATCAGTTTTTTATTGTTTTGTTATTACTGAGATCTGATTCAAGTTTGTAATTTTTTCGCTGCTGTAGCAAAGCTGCAATCAAGATTAAACATCATCTTTTCACACTTTCAGCTATCTTCAGTGGCTTTTAATCTCTTATCATGTATTATTTCTAAAACTATCAAAACTATCAATAAAGGTTATGTTAGTAATTTCCAGACACCATAATAGAGTATCTCCCTTCTGTTTAAATATACCATCAGACTTTCTTCCAAGTCATTTAGCATAATACTCCTCCCAAATTTCCCTTAAGTTATCCATTCTTCCCCCTCTTTTCCAAGTACTGTACCTTCAATATTTCAATTTTCACTTTTGATGGACCAGGTGCTTTGCCATTCTTCATTTTATTTGTAGTCTTCTTTGTCTCTACATACTGTATCTCCGTCACTGGCCCCTCCACTGTCCCAACCTCCCCTCTTTCATTTTCTGTTTAAAAGATGCTCATAATAGTCTGACCATCTTTACATAACAGATGTTATCTGAGATGAAGGAAATAAAGGCACATTCCTACAGTATCTGCTGACCAGTCCTCTTAAAAACTGTTATTGGAACATTTAAATGTCTTTTTGACTTTTAAAGCATTCAGTGTACAGTAAGGTTAAGAAAATATACAAAGCCCAGTTTCATATTTACTTAACCTTCATGTTTTAGAAAAATAACAAGACTGCTGTACAATAGAAACATTTGATTCTCAAGTTATAATTCAGATTTGACATCAAGAAGGTCATCGTCAGTGAATCTTTCGTATGGGTTGTTACCTAATAAACTACTCTCAGATTTTTGCAAAACTAAAACTACATCGGAAAGCCAATAAAATGCTTGGTCGATGTCACCCTCACATAAATAAGGAAGTCTTGTCCACTTGACTAGTTTGAAACCTAAACTTGGAAATACTTCTGTAGCAAGGGAATTCACCTGTTCCTCAGTAGTTGATCCAGAGATTCCCAGGTTTTCAGATGGTAAATTGTCAGCACTGCCTGTAAGAAACAATTATTATTAGTAACTTTTCTACTTTAATGTAAGGAAGCATTATCATCTATAAGTATGTGCATTAAAATAACAGTTCACAATATGAAATCCAAATTACCGGTAATTAAAAATAACGTAAAGTTTAGCGGAACACTTAAGGCTCATCTCCCAGCCTGAGTGAACAATGAGGACTGCAACTTGATAAAGCAGTATTAATAGGCAGCCCTCTATTCTACTGGTGAAGGCTATCACTGAATAATGATGATTTCATCAATAATGGATGTGTACAGTATTCTCTGTTGACCTCATGTTCTTTCATATAAAGTAATGTACTCTTTATCAAAATATTTAGTCAGAATTTGATTCTGAAATTTATCCTTATTTGCAGTTAACCAAGAAGAAGTGACAGTTTTGAATACTTGCTATCATCTTGAAGAGCATGACAACAACACCAGGTGACTTTTTGTTGGTTCTTGTTTCAAGTTGAGGTCAACCTCATAATCATTTTTGCTTAGAATGTAACTGCTTCGAATGAAGAATTTCATTAGCAGCTGCATTGTTCTCTGACTTACGAAATAATATAATCTTTTCAGGTGTCCATGAGGCACTCACGATCTCCTGAGGCAGGTGATTCATAGTTACAATGGTCTTGATCTTATGGATTCCGGCACTGAAAAAGGGTTTTCAAGTTGCAGTAGTCCTTCCTGGTGAGCTTCCTCCAATGGGTGTGACTTAGCCAGGCGTTTATGAATGGACAAGCCCTGTGGTGTGAAGTGAGTATTACCAGCATAAGGAATGGTAGGTGAGATGTTAGCACTCTACTTCTTCATCTTTGTCTACGTTAACCTTGACCCTGCGTAAGACGTCTTGATAGGCTTCTGCACACTCTCCTCCCTTTGGGGAGGGTAGGGCTGCATGGTCACTAGTAATGATTGGCTTACCCAGGGTAGGGTCAGCACCACAACCTGCCTAAGCTTGGGGTCTGTCCCTGTGTTGTTTCAAAGTGGGCTCTCAGGCTCACATCAAGTCAAGGCTTTTCAGCTTGTTCACTTGGTGCATGAGTTGTCCTCTCGCCACAACTCTTCAGAGTAAATGGAGAGGGGTTTGCACAACCTGCTCAGTGAGAGGTTTGAACAGCCTGTTCACTAGTTGTGTACCTGGTCTGTGGATTGGATTTTACTGCTGGCAACAGGGTATTTTGTTCTCACGATCCTTTTATAGGTGAGCAGAGTGACTCTTCTTTCCATGACTCCATGGGGTTGCACAGAGAGGGGTTCACACAACCTGCTCACGTAGGTTTTGTGCAGCCTATTCACTAGTCACATATGTGGTCTCCAGATCAGTTTTGAGGTTTGCACAACCTATCGGTGTAAGGTTGCACAGCCTGTTTGTTAGTCACACACCTGATCTACGGATCGGCTTTTGCACTGGTTGCAGGGAAGGTTTTCCTTCCCAGCCTTCTTCAGGAAATTGTTGGGATGAATCTACATCTTCTCCAGAGCATGTGTGGTCCGAGTAATCCTTCCCCAGGAAGAGTTATTTGAAAATTTCCATCTCTCATGAGCATGGCTAGCTGAGTGGTGGGTAGGGGAGTATGGGGAATGGTGCAAGCTTATTCCTCTCCTTTCTCAGCTTTACCAAGCACTGCACAAGGGGGCCAGTGGTGTTTTAAGTCAGGACAGGGTTTTGATAGGACCACCACCAAGGCTTGTACCTTCTCTGACATGAGAGACTCATCTGGCTTGGTTTGGAATTTGTATCACCTTGGGGAGCAGAGTTCTATTGGGTCTTCTTCTTAGGTTGAGGGATGAGTAACATGGGCCTCTAAGGATCAATTGGGATCAAAAGTCATGTTTTTTCCAGATTTCTTGCAGGCTGTTTCTTTTTGTTATCATGAGAGAAATACTCTTGAGAGGTGACTACAGCATCATTCATGCCCTTGTTCTCATATATGGAGGTGACCTTTGGGTATAACTCAAGTGGTGCTTCCTTGGCTTATTCCATACTTGCAGTGTTTGAATTAGTCTGTGGGCTGCTTATCAGACTTATGTTTTTTGAGATTATATCAGAACTGTTTCCATTCACTGCATTAATATGCGGTGTGGGAGACCATTCCTATGTCTTTCCTCTAAAGTCTAAACCATATAATGGGGTAATTGCACTAATGGTCTACAGCATCTTGTTGAGTATGAGAAGGCTGTCATGGAGGTGATTGGAGCAAAGGGGTAGGGTTCTCCTCTCAGGCACTTTGAGTGCCATTCTACTGGAGGAACTGACTGTAACAAGAGATAATTTGTCTTTTTTCCTCTTTTCTCAAAACAAGATTTGATTAAGTAATTTCTAGCTTCAGAACTGTTTAGTGTTGAGGAGACTTGAAGTCCATCCTTATCCCATGAGTAAAATAGAGTTATTCTTTTTACAATGTCCCTCTGGCATCCCAGGTTTGGGGAAGGAGGAGGAGGGGGGTAGCTGAGACTGGCCATTTCCATTTTCCTCCCATGATGGAGAGTAACCTCTTTTGCATGTAGTGGCGGGTGCAGAGAGCAGAATAATTTCCTTAGCAGTTCTTTGGTAGCATTCAGACTTTCTCCTTCCCTTCTTGATACACTTTGTTCTCCAAACTTAAATATTTCTCTGTCTTCTTGACAGGGGTGGAAGCAATTTGGGAGAAAAGCAACATTAGAAGTCCTTTAGTACTAGTTCCCTGGTCATGTTTGGGTTCACTGTTTGGGAACATGACCAGGGGTTAGAGACCGATGCTTTACGTCTTCCCAGACAAGTTTATGTCACAAATCTGTGTTTTACTAGTCTTTTGATAGGTATGGCTCAATTACCCATCAAAGATAGGAGGAACATCAAAGATAGGAGGAACTTCTTATGTTCATGAGAACTGAAGGACAAGTACTTTTGAGTAACCATTCTTCATAATACTCTGTGTACAGTAGTACCTTGACTTTACTTGATGTTGAATAGTCTACCAATTCATGATGCCCTCGACACTGGGACATTCATGGACATCGCCCAGACGGTACACGAGGCCACCAAGGCCTCGGAACACATCCCCACCCTTGCAGCCACCGCCCTGGAAGCCTGCAGCCTGACGGAGAGCAACAATCGATCGTTTTCAAAAAGAAACCGATGGAGAGATCAACATCGTTTTCACAAGAAAAAGAAACCAAAGTAAAAGAAAACGTTTTCAAAAAGAAACCAAAAGAAAACAGGGGGGAAATCATTTGCGGCATGGTGCTTCTACCACAAGAAATTCAGCGCCAAACCAAAGTACTGCAAACACCCATGTTCCTTTCCAAAAAACGATGTCAGCGGCCACAAGTAACAGCAGTGGCCACAAAACCGAGTTCCCTCCGACCAGCAGGTTTTTCCATCAAAGATTAAATCTCCAAGCACCACCTGCTTGTAGACACAGGGGCAATGCAATCCGTCTTCCCACCGATGAAGGAAGATCTTAAGAAGACACCTGACTCAACAAATGCCCTCGTCGCAGCAAACGGGACACCCATCCGCACATACGGCACAATGACATGGATTATCTCCATCCTGGGCCGCAGATACCACTGGCCCTTCATTGTCACGGATGTTAAGTTCCCGCTGCTGGGCAGAGATTTCCTAGGACACCACGAACTTCTCATCGACGTTGGAAGGGAACGACTGCTGGATACAGGAACCTGCCACTCCTGCCAGCTTGCCAAAGGACCGGGGATGCCGCCATCTGCTCCACAGCCTCCAGCAGCTACATGTCCCTCCTACAGGAGTTTCCGGACGTGTTGAAACCGGAGCTAAGACAGTCACCGGGGGCTTCAGCAAAGCACGGCATATTCCATCACATCACGACAGGCCCACCAACTCATGCAAAGTTCCGGCGCCTGTCCCCACAAAAGCCAAAAGACGCCAAACGGGCCTTCACAGAGATGGAACAAATGGGCGTCTGCAAAAAAGCATCAAGTCCGTGGGCATCACCCCTCCACATGGTAAAAAAAAGGCGGATGGCTCATGGAGGCTGTGCAGAGATTACTGCCGCCTAAACGTAGTCACGACACCAGACCACTACCCCCTCCCAAACATGTAGAACCTGACGAATGCACTCCACAGGGCAAAAATCTTCTCCAAAATGGACCTGCTCAAATCATATTTCCAAGTCCCTGTACACCCCAACGATGTCCCAAAGACCACAATAATAACGCTTTTTGGGACCTATACATTCTTCTATTCAACATTCGGTCTCAGAAACGCAGGTGCCACATTCCAGTGACTGATGGACACCGTTTTGGGGGACCTGCCCTTCTGTGTCTGCTACGTCGATGACATCCTAAACTTCTTCAAGTTGCCCGAGGAACACCTTCAACACGTCCAGGCAGCCCTAAAACGTCTACAGGAGAGCGCCCTAGTGGTGAGGTTCGACAAGTGCATCTTCGGGAAGGAAAAAATAGATTTCCTCAGGCACAAAATCTCACCTGCAGGAGTACATCTGACGACATCTAAGGTGAAGGCCATAGAGAAGTTCCCAGAACCCCAAAACATCAAGGCCCTGCAGGAGTTTCTGGGGATGATAAATTACTTACTACAGACGGTTCATCCCCAACATCACCCGAATCATGTACCCACTAACATCAGTCCTGAAGGGAAAGCCAAAGGCACTGACCTGGGAAGCGCTGCAGCAGAAGGCATTCAGTGAAACGAAGGCAGCCCTTGTCAGTGCCACGACTCTGACACACCACAACCCCGCAGCCACCCTTAGGTTAACAACGGACGCCAGCAACATTGCCTGTGGTGAACGGTGTCCCTTAGCCCTTGGCCTTCTTCAGCAGCAAGTTCTCACCAGCCGAAACCCACTACAGTGCCTTCGACAGGGAACTGCTGGCTATCTACCAGGCCGTAAGGCACTTCAAGTACCTGCTGGAGGGCATCGAATTCACCATCCTGATGGACCACAAACCCCTGACACACACCTTCGCAAAGCAGGGAGACGCATGGTCTGCAAGACAGCAGCAGCACCTAACTGCCATTTCAGAATTTTGGCTGCACCATCAAATACGTCCCTGGGAGAAAAAAACCAGTAGCCGACGCCCTGTCGAGAGTAGAAATAAACTCCCTCCAGCTCAGCATCGATTACGAAGACTTGGCGAAGGAGCAAGCAGCGGACCCTGAGACGGCAGCCTATAGAACGTCACTGACGGCACGGAAGTGGGAAGACATGCCCTTAGGAAACGCCAGAACAACGCTCCTCTGCAACACCAGCACAGGCCGCCCTTGCCCCTTGTGCCAGCTTCAAGGAAAATCAGGCGTTTGACGTGATACATGGTCTCTCCCATCCTTCAGGGCGCACAACGGTGCGCCTTGTGGCCAACAAGTTCGTACGTCAGGAACTGCATAGCATGCCAGACGAGCAAAACATCTCGCCACACGGAATCAGGGATCGGCGAATTTCCCCAACCATGTCAGCGCTTCGGCCATATCCACCTCAACGTCGTCGGCCCCCTTCCGCAGTCCAGAGGAGCAAGATACTTCCTGACGATTACAGATTGCTCTACCTGTTGGCCCGAAGCAACCCCCATGAAGAAGGCATCCACAACGAGAGGCTTGTTGGCGAGTGCCTGGAGAACGAGGCCGAGTTCATCTACAACAAGGGCCTCACAGCCTACAAAGACAAGGCAAAGGTCTGGAGGGCATTTGAAGAAATGGGCCAGTCACTTGTTCCTCCCGTGAGTGGCCGTGAACTGAGGACGTGGTTTACGTCCCTCAGGAGCCAATTTGGGCAGCTCACGGCAGAGAAGAGTGGCCAAGGGATGGGTAGACGGCTGGTGGACCGGGAGAAGTGGATCCTCAGCATCTTCCACTTTCTGAAGCCCTACATCGTGCGTCAAAGGAAGCCAAAGATGTTGGGACTTCCGATGGGTATGTCTTTATGTGTTTCCATGCTTAATTATTACTGATTATATCGTTATCACATAAGTTCCATTCATTCACAGTACATTTTTTATACCATTTTCTCATATATGTTCCTCCTATTTTTACAGTCTGTTCATGCCGCTGCCGCCCTCTCTACCCAAGCTCTGGACCTGCCTGCTGCTGTTGCTGTGTGCTCCTGCCCCTACACCAACTCCCTCGGTGTCTCTGGTTGATGATGCATCAGGCACCAAGACCAGGAAAACCCAAGTTTTAGAGCTCTTTGACGTGGCCATCACCAAGGCACAGGCCCTCCGGGAGGATATGATGGCCTACATCCAGGCACCTCCACGTGACCCCAGCATCCTCTACTGGTGCAAATTTTTTGAAGAGGTGGAGCACGACTGCACTGAGGTGTCACCTCACCTGAGGGTGACTCTGAAGATGGAAGTCCTCGGTGCCATTTAGCACTACATGTGTGCCTCCAAAGAGGGCGTCATGAGGCCGTTGCGGAGCCTGATGCCCTACATCCTGGCAGTGACAGCAGACAGTCCGGCACCTGCAGTGCCTGCAAACCAGCCTGCACGTCACCATGGGTTTTTGGCCCACCTCCTGCACATTCAGGCAGTGTACAGCTGACAGCTCTACAGGCACAGCTGGTTGGGCCCTCAGTGACCTCCACCCCGAAGGACCTCAGCAACCTGTCAATAGACGACATTCCTCAACAAACTTCAGCATTAATTTTAAATTAAAGTTTATTTGTCGTGTGTGCGGACGTGTATAGTACTTATACAAAAAAAAATTACACAAGCATACAATAAATATGAGTGGCTGTACATTTTTCTTTATAAATATAATATGTTTGTTTTTGATATTAAATATATATTTACAATATCATATCTAGCTCTATCCTCTTTCCAATTACTAAGTATTGATGAGAATAATATATCATGGATTTGAAAAATATCTTGTATTAAATGAAGTAGCTCAAATACAAGTACACAAATAAAGAGGGCAAAATGACCCTGAATACACTAAGTATACATTACTGATAAATAGGTCCAAAATACTATATGTAACTTATGGGCACAGAAACGTAATTTAACAGGCAGACAAAAATAAGCAAGTCAGTGTTATACACTGTCACAAATATCAGAGAGAAGGTAACTCATCAAAAAGATAATCTATTCTGATATGATTCTATAGTAATGATAATTTTTGTAATTTTTATTACAAAGGGCAAAATATTTTTTCTATACACATTTTTATGTTTATTAAATTGCAAATTTATATTTATTAAATATCAAATATAATTTGCAATATCATGTCTGGCTCTATCCTCTTCCAATGACTAAGTATTGATGAGAATATATCATGGATTTGAACAATATCTTTTATTTAAATCAGTTGATTTAATAAAAGTACACAAACAAAGAGGGCAAACTGAACCTGAAAAGACAGTTAAAAAGTATACATTACTGAATTTTAAATAAGTCCAAAACAGATGCATGAACAGACATTTAAGTAAATACAATAATCAAGTATACAGGAAAGTAACTAAATCATGTTCTCCTGCCAATGCACTGAGCCTTCAGCCGATGAAAAATATTCTTTCAGCATGTTCCGTTGTTGCTTTGCATCCCTGGTTGCAGTGTTGCCCGTCACGGTTGGAAGGGCTGCTCTTAAGGACGGGTCACTCCAGCTACCAGGTATGAGCTACCAGGTATGATGGCATGTGTGATGGGGTGCAAGGAAGGAGTTTGCTTCAACAACTTAATAGTGCGTTATACTACCACAACCATTGGTGTGGTGTTTGATGTGAAACTGGCTATTCTAATTACATGGAACAAAGTCACTTGACCATCCAGACTCTGAATGAGCATGTCAATTGTGTTACAGATCTTCCCCAGCTCTGCACTGAATGAGAGATACAGTTGTCATAGACGCAACCAGTACCCCATCAGTTGTTGGACTCCAGCACTGACACTGGTCACACCAGATATCGCGTTGGTTCCAGGTGTTCCACTATCACACGGATTTCCAGCAACCCTTAACCTGACAGCTTAGAGGACTCTGATGTCTCCTTAGATATTTCCATGCTCATCCTTGTCCTATTCTTTTTATGAATCACATGTAACCATTAGCCCAATGATGATGGGCAAAGACAATTTATTTTATTTACTTGGCTACAGTTACACTTTAAGATAATGGTATATTAAGGCATTCCATTGCAAGGAGATGTCATGTCCGATCAAAGAAGTTATAATGTCCAGCAATAGTACGTCAGATGGGAAACTGTTTTCCCCATGGATACAAACACAACCATGATAATTGATAAAGTATAGAAAGTAATTTATGAAAATACAAAAGCCCTCTGGGCAACTAATATACTAATATATATATATATATATATATATATATATATATATATATATATATATATATATATATATATATATATATATATATATATATATATATATATATATATATATATATATATATATATATATATATATATATATAATATATATCGAATTTTTTATCATTACTCAGTTTTTTTATATTATTTTTGTGGTGCAGATGGAAACTTGAGTAAATGTATTTAATATGTGCATGTGTTCTAGTGTGGAGCTATGCCTCTCTGCACATTTTTGAAGTTTCATTACTCATTCATCCTTTTGTCCCAGTGCTTAGCCTATGGCTTAGACCTGGGACTCTTATTAATTTTAATCCTTAATGCCAGATATATAAAGTCTTGCATGCATCATCCTTGAGCTGTTTTTATTACTTTTTTTTTTAGGTTATTATCTTCATGTACAATACAATATTAAGAGATATTCTTGCATGAGTAACTTTCAACGTTATGACTTTGAAATAAAATACAGAAAATTAGCCATGCATGAATTCGTTTTAATAATGAGTTGTAAATTTCTGTAGCATGCTACCCTTAGAGTTAACTGAAATTTACAGAAATTGTCACTGTAATGAAGTGGGCTAAAATCTAGGTACTAAAGACCACATGGTCTCATTGAGAGTGCATTCAACTTATCAATTAATAAAATGCTGTTTCAGCTGAGGCTGCAGAATAAAATTTATTGTAATGTACGTCTTAGAGTTGTCTTAAATTTTGTCGACAAGGCTGAACTGATGTTCCTGCCATACTTGCTGGGGTAGGTGATGAATTGTTTGCAGCAGCAAGATAAAGGTGCTGTGGTGTACAGTAAGTAGGTGAGTAGACGGTGTGGGTTTAAGCATATTATGAAGGAATTATATGGCAAAAAAAGGACTGAATTCCTATAAGTATACCTTACGACAAAAATGAAATAAAATAAACCTAGGTAATAAACTATGCAATAATTGCAGCAGACTAGAATAACCAACCATTTTCAGAGTTAATTACCAATGAAAAACGGTAATCAGGCCAATTTTACGGACTGTACTCTAATTCAGGTTTTTTCTGTGGCTTGGATGATGGGAGGATTTAGCTCATTCTATCAACTTTTTTTCTAGGACACTGACGCTTGCAAATTAAGGATTTCACAAATAAATTGGTCTTTAAACATTTTTCGTCTTGCTAGACTATTTTCAGCTCTTATATTGAATAATTTGCATCGAGTATTAATTCTGCAATGAAGAAATAACGATTTAACAGAATTATTTTTATAATACTCATAAATTTCTGTGAATGGATGAATTGCATACTGTTGTATGTTTCGGGTGTGCTTGCGTGCGCGCTCACGTGTGTGTGGTTGTGCGTGCGTGTGTTAGAAATGGAAAAAGAGGTAGGGGATGAGCAGAATATGTATTTTTTCCGAGTGGAACTGTTTCCAAAACGAGGGAACGAAGATGTTATTACTAAAATGCCTTGTATATGCAAAACTACCAGAAAAAAATACGAAAGACCTTGAATGATAAAACTTCTGTTTTCATCAAACGATCACTTATAATAAAATGGGAAACTTCAGGTCAACAAAGGCCAAAAATATAATGGCAATGGATTTCTAATTTTTTTTTCATGGGAAAACAGCCAACATTCCAGAGACTCACCTGTTTCGACGTAGGGACAGAAAGGCAGGACCAAAGCAATGACAAGAGACCCGTGGTCGGTCAACTTCTTATGGATATCTCGGAGAAGCGTTCTCGGGGTGTCACAGCGATCCAAAAGATTTAAAGCAGTGATGACGTCATACCGGATGCTTTCAGTTTCGTCCATCCATTTCCAGGTATCCAGCACCCTGAAGACAATCGGTCATTGTTATCTTGCTGGACTTAATAAAACTATTCTCGTTATTCTTCCTAAAAGAATACTCTTTACATGAGAAATGAAAGTTAACCCCGTTACACAGTTTTCTGATTTTCAGTTTCGTTACAATATCCGTGTTTGAAATTCTCATAGGCTAGCTTTTGGTTATGATATTTTGCGAAAACTCGAGAAAAAATTGATGGCTTCTATGCGAACAACCCAAGGTACCGTTCTTTTCCCTCCTTTAAAATTCATGACAAGCAACATATATACATAAATTTATAACTGATGGATAAACGGTTGGGGTGGTCCATCAATGAAGAATTAAAAAATGAAGAAATCTTGATTTTATTGTATAAACTTTGAATATTCTTTTACGTTGTCTTTTGGCGACGTGTATTTCAGTTTTAGTCTTCCCTCTAGAACTTACCTGTAATTTTGTAATGAATTATCAAGCTTCCTATAAAAGAATAAAGAAAATTACTATGAACGCAATTTCCATGAATCCATATTCCATGATAGAAGTCTTTAACGAGATTAATTTAAAGTCCAAAACTTCCAATTCTTCGTAACCTGAGTTACCTGAACGTTTATGAAGTCTAAGATTTTTAAAATTATATTTTACTATCCCTGTTTAAAAGGCAGAACACTGCTGGGCCAAAAGAAAAAATCCCCAATAAGATCTTTCAAATAAGGCTGATTAAAAATTATATCTGCCAGCATGCAGTAGCATATATTCTCCTATTATAGGATATATCAGTGTAAAGATATGCTGGTGTAAACTGAAATAGTACCCTTATCAACTTCATTACCACAGTTACAAACAAATCTCATTACTGATTTGCATATTCGGTTAAGGGTCCAAATAATGTAAATATTAATGTTTCGCAAAGTTAAGAGACGGCATATGATAACAGTTTTCAACTTAGAATTACAAGTCTAAATTTGTCCAATTTTAAAAACGTTTTTGAGCAAACCATTGCTCTTGAGTATATTTCTAAGTTTAAATACAAGTGAATAACTTGTTTCTCCATCAAACGATTTTACGTCAGTTTTTCCCTTGTTTATCAGTTTTGCAATTCTATTGTTTTGCTCTGATACTTTCATGGATCTCATTATTTCATTTAATTGCTATAAACCACACAATTCTAAAGTATAAGTTACAATGGTTGAAGACACATAATAAATAAAACATAGTTATTGTTCGATTACTGAAAGGGGAGTTCATCTCGTACTGAAACATCTACGACAAACTGTGTATTTTTTTCTCTCTCTCTCTCTCTCTCTCTCTCATATCAAAACCTAATAAAATCACTCGCCATGTTATTTTCTATAAAGTGCATATATTCATAAGGAGCATGTCAACAATCCCAATGTAATACCTTGCGGATATCTTGTAAAAAAGGCACCAACACCTAAATTACGTAGTTTATTAGTGGCGAATTAGGTAAAAAGGCAGCTCTAAAATAACTCTGAATAGGTCAGACACATTTGTTGTGATGGTGAGCACGAAATTAAAAACTGCAACATGGCAAAAAGATAAAAAGTCAATAAAAAACTTAAGCCACATTTTAATACACAAGAAAGAAAATTCACATATGCAACTTTGACTCTCTCTCTCTCTCTCTCTTCGATCTTTAATTACGACATTAAGATTGATTTTCAGCACTTTCAACAAAATGCAAGGTATTCAGATAATTGAAGTTAATATGATGCTATTGAATGCATCATAAATTTTATTCCCTAGAGCCAAGCACTGCACTGGGGCACTCAAGACAGTGAAAAGAGGGAGCAGTTGAATAGCAAGCTATAGAGATACTCCACACAATACATGAGGTGAAGCACAAGGATCTAAAAGTGGAACGAACCCATTGTTGCACTATGAAGTAATAATCAGAGAGGTTGGACAGCAAGATGGATAAAGGAACCGGGACTGGTTGTAAAGCAAGTGGCTGCAACGTGCTAAGGGCCGCAGTAAAGCTGCATCACTGGCCCTGAGCTGCAAACACCCTTTGGTATTGCCTACGGTGCACCGCGTGAGGTGAACTGACGGTAGCCTACTACCCTCCTATGGGGATCTGCAAATGAATGAGACTTAACGGAGGAGAAACATACCTCAGACTCGAAAGGAGATAACACGTCCATCACGAGAAAACGGGATAACATGCATAGGTCTAATGAGGAAGAAAATGATTACTAACTTGCTGGCCTAATGAACAATATCATAAGACCTCTTGTTCTTTCACATTTCTCCCTGACGTGCGAAATCCACTTTTCATTTATTTTCTCTTGGAATATTTTCTTGGAAAATAGACCATGTGCTCCCTTATCTTAAGTATAGGCCTAACTACGAGGGAGGACATAAAATATTTACAAAATGACATGTCCGGTAATTAATGTGCGGCCGTCAGAGGCTCTTTAATGATGTTATGGCTGAATGTGCAGCACACTAAGATTTCAGTGGAGCTATAGTCTCAAAACGTGACTTACTGATCTTATGTTGCTCCAAACTGGTTTTCCACAGAATCTGAACTACTGGTCTGAAACATAATTCTGGAAATGGGCGTCGATGCTACTTTCCTTTTAGTGAAAGGTGGAACAGGGTGGACAGAATACGTGTTAACATCGCAGACGCTATTACTTAATATCGTACATAGGCACAGCCGAGCTTTCGGGAATTCATAGTTTCCCTATCATTTGGGTCATTTATCTACAGAATTACATGAAATCAAATGAAATACAGAACTAAACTGACCAGTTATAAAAGTTTAAAAACAGCCATGATTAATAACACTTTAAAAATACATAATGTAAGGTAAAAGTATATATGTGACATTACACTAATGGGACATAAAAACGAAAAACTGAAAAACAATTATTCCTGAACTAAGTCTCTAGAAATCTTACTTCTACTGGAAAGTTATTCCAGTTGGAGCGTAGGGGAAAATATTCTGGGAATAATAGTTCTGCAAGAATCAGACTTGAACACTGGGGTGTACAATGGCTAAAAAAAAGCTCAGCCCAAGGCTGGGGCTTGTAAACGTTTTCATTCCAAAACTGCCATTCACAAACTTACCCTCAGAACGAGAGACCAAAATAAAAAAAGAAATGCAGTGATTGCATTCTTTTCCTATAGTAAAACTAATATTAGGATGAAATGAGTTAACAAAATCTAAGAATAACTAGACATGGCATTCTCCAGTGAAATACGTCAAACATTTAAACAAAGGAAAGAAAATACTTTCAAAATCGTATTGCGCCACAGAGCTGTTGTTTTGTGAATGGAAGCACTCTTTACGGATGAAGTAAATATTTATTTATTTCGATAAGGCAGAAACACTTGCATGTAACTTAAGTTTTCAGTGTTAATTCGTGATTCTGCTTCATTCTGTGTTTGCTTCTGCCATTTTTCAAATACATCTTGCCAAAGATTATGCACATTTTAACTAAAGTGTTTAGCAACAGAGTATGCTGGTTAGTCTAAGTTT
>NC_089760.1:3612500-3660000 GCF_040412425.1 Macrobrachium rosenbergii | reverse complement strand
ATTGCTGGTGGACTTGCTCATCACTGCCTTCTGTAACTGGCATCCCTTCTGGAGAACTCCATTCACAAAGGGCCACGGACCTACAACACCCACCCACCCCCCTCCTGCAAAGCATGCTATTCAGCTCCACATCAAAATGACAGGGCCCCCAAAACTTCAACTGCCTGCCTGTACAGAAACTGCTTGCCATGAAGGCCTCAAGCCCCTGAGCCTCCCCATTCCATATGGTCAAGAGACTGCAGAACTCTTGGCACCCCTGCATAGACTACAGAGCCCAACCATTACCCACATCCCAAAAGGACAAACATTACCATCACCCTCTGCAGGGCAAGAGGTCTCTCTAAGTCTGACCTAATGAAAGGGTACATCCAGGTCCTGGTCCGCCACAAGGACATCCTGAAGACAGCAATCATCCCACTGTTCAGGCCATTCACATTCAACCATTCTAAATTTGGCCTCTGGAACTCAGGTGTTACATTCCAGAGGCTGAAGGACAAAATTCTCAGGGACCTTGCTGTGTCAATGACATCCTCATCTCCAAAAATTGAGAATACTACCAAATACACAGCAGAGCTATATGTCCATCCTTTGGAATAACTGTTTAGTGGTCCACCATGATAAATGTGTCATTAAGGCTTCCTCTGTCGAATTCCTGAGTCATAATCCATCCTCTACCCTCCAATGCATCAGCTGTCAGCATATACCCAACTCTAGCCACCATAAAAGGGATTACAAGAATTCACAGAATTGTAAATTATTACCAACAATTCCTACCTAACATCACACAAACCAGGGCCCCCTCTACAGTGCCCTCAGCTGGAACAACAAGACACAACTGGGGCTTTGCCTACTGTGATGCCTTCTAAAGCACCATAAGCACCTTGGCAGAGGCCACCACTCTGGTGTTCCCCAACCCCCAGGCCAGACTCACTTTTACAGTGAATGCAAGCAATGTCACCACAGGCACTGTTATTTTAACAGTCATTGAGTGGAAGAACTCAAAGTTTCTTCAGTAGAAAACTAATCCTAGCCAGAAGGAAATACAACACCTTTGATATAGACATTACCTTACATGAGTACTGACACTTCAGAAACCTACTTGAAGGTACATCTTTTACCATTCTGATGGCTTGTCAACCATTCATCCATACCCTAACCAAAAACAAAGATGTGTACTATGCTCAACAACTCCATAAACTTTCAGCCTTCGCTAAATCTGGGAGCACCATACAACATATACTGCCAAGAAAACCACGATAGCCGAATCAGTATTCTGGAGTTCAAAATGATGAATTATTATAAGCTCTTTAATGCCCAACTTTGAGACATCGAAACAAAAGACTATATTGTACCTGCAAACAAAACCTACAGTCAGGAGACGTCCTTTTCAGCAACACAGGATGGACCATCCTCTGTGACACCAGCACAGGCTGGTCCCATCCATCTAGGAGGGCAATGGGCCAAATTAGTGATACAAATAATTATTCCTCTACACTGGATTAAAGAAAGACATGAGCTCATGGGCCATACAGTGTCTAAAGTGCCAAAAGAGTAAAATGACCTAATACATGGAGTTGTGCACCAGCAAATTTCCACAACTCTCACAATGATCCAGTCATCTCCACATCGACATAGTAGAACCCCTACTCCCAGTCAACAGGTTCAGATACATCTTCATGACAACAGAGAGATCTACATGATGGATGGAGGCACACCTATGGCAGAAGCAACAGTGAGTTCCTGCTCCAAAGCACTCCTTAACAGGTGGGATCAACTGTTAAGCACTCCCAGTAATGTAACATACAACAAAGGACTGGTTTTCATCTCCAAGATATGGACAACCAGCCAGTTTAATGGTTTCAAATATCCACCACACCACCTATAGCCCTGCCACCAATTGCATGGCACAAGGACTGATTCCTTCAAGACTACTCACATTACCAGTATGACTGACCTGACTGGAAGTCAGAACTGCTCCTCAGCCTATGATCCATCTCCAGATAAGATACCAATGCCTCTCCCATGGAACTAGTGCTCAGAGCTTTTCAAAGTCCTCTTCCCCTACAAACTGTGGGCATAAGGCCTTCCATGCTCCATTTCTGTTTGTAGTACTCACCTCATGCCATACAGTATCAATATTCTTTACACAATTGTAAATGTTGTACTGTAACCCTTCCAGAAGTCATGTATGGTCACATCTGGGTCATTTACCTCCTTTAATGCTTACCTGTAAGTGCGGCTAGTGTAATATTTCTTGAAATTTGCTATTACGCCCTGATCCAATGGCTGAATGAGTGAAGTTGTGTTAAGGGGTAAATAAACAATTTGAACATCTGGATAAATTGTCTAAGTACGCTGGGTTACCAGGGGCATTATTCAAGATTAAGAGAACCTTGAAATCACGGCAGTACAGGTTGACTTCGGGAACAAAGTGATGAAAAAACCAATCTTCAAATACAGCAAGAGTAACCCAGGCTTTGCTATTGAGTATTCAGATTATGGGTAGAGAGCTTCTTGTGATGTTTTTGAGTGCCTGTGGATTCGCAGCATGGTAAACTAAGAGCAGTTTTAGCTTCATGACTCCCAATGCGCTACCATCCAGCAATAAAGTTAGCCTATCCCTCGCCACCTTAAATCCTAGCATTTTCTTCTCTTCATGGCTGATGTACGTTTTTTCTGGCATTTTTTTTCCAAAAAAAGGCCTCTCTCATCAATATTGAAAATTTGCTGATGGGTACAACCTTCCTTATCAATGATTTCCTTGAGAATCTCGGAAAGTTTTTTGGCTGCTGCTTTGCTGGCGTTCACTGACTCACCGCTAACGGACACGTGGTGCAAGTTAGCGTGTTTTTTGAAACAATGAAACCATCCATGATATGCAGCAAATGTTTCATCTTCAGTGCTTTCACCAGCCTTAGCCTTCAAGTCAACCAAAAGGCTTTTAGCTTTTTCCTGAATGAGCATGAGGCTAAGTGGTGCACATCTTTGTCTCTGGTGTTCCAACCAGATACCCAAAAGTTTTTTCATTTCTTCTACCACCCTCCCCCTTCTCTTACTTATAACTGTTGACTGCATTGGCACAGCACTTCTCACATGCTCCATTATTCTGTCTTTGTTCTTAAAAATTGTGCCACTTTCTACTTTCTTTAGAATCACCACTTTTGTTTCCACTGAGATAGCTTGCCACTTTTTACCACTGCCACTATCATCACTTACTTTGCCCTTGCCATTAGCTTTCTTTTTCTCTCTTAAACTTTCCTCTTTCTTCTCTCAACATATTTGAGACATGCATTTCCTTCTATGCCTAGGAGTTTCCCAAATTCTATAAACCCTTTCATCACCTCATTCATCTGTTTCTTTCTATATTCTCCTGTTCAATCTGGTGCTAGAAGTCCTGGCCAGGTCACTAATGTCAAATTCAGTTTTGAATCATCAGGTTCTTTCTAATTTTACTTAATGGAAGGAGTTCTGTACTAAGAGCTGGAAAGAGGGTAAACATATAAAAAGCAAACTCACTCAACAATACAGTGTATTTGTTTACAAAACATACAGCAAAAAGGACATTACACACCACAATACTAAGAAAGCAAAGTTGATTACAGTAGGGGAAATGGTATGCAATGAGGAACTATGTACTAACAAAGCTACAAGTAGCTTGTGAATTATCCTTTGAGGCAGGGGTGTTGATGGCTGATCCGTCGGACACACAGAGGATAGGACAGCAATTGTGGGATTCAACCTTCGAAGTTTTCAGAAGATGCCTAGATAAGGGTAATCTGCCTCTTAATTCTAGATACACCAAAATGTCTGAAGAGGGGGCTCTCTCCTGAAGATAAATCAGATGCTGCTTCTCCTCTTTCTGTGTCCTTACTGTGGCGATCCTATGGGGGCTTATATATCCCTAAATGGGCGGGGCTGATGATGACACTAAAGGTGATTGTCGTTTCCTTATCTAAATGTTCTTGAAAATTTCACTTGCTGATTAGCTTATCGAAAACTGCTTATCCAACCTTGCCAGACTGGTAATTTCTTGGAGACGTGAGACGAAATCTTGTGACAACAGGCATAGAATTTACCAGTAAGTTTCATCAGAGATCATGTAGGACTACAAGGGTATGGCATGCAAAATCAATGGGCGCCAACGGACCCAAGGCAATGCCGAACTGGACATCAGCACATGCGCATATTAAAAAGAAAATTTTTGTTTCCTTTAGTATTCCTCCTTGGCCAAATTAGTCGCTACCCATTGCCAAGTGTGGACCCCTGTAAGCTCCAAGATTCACTGCTAAACCCAGGTTTACCTAACAGGTTTGGCAGCCAATCACAGAGCTCCCTCGCAATCATGTGATTATATATCAGCCGCATCACCTTTCTCTGGATCTCTGTCGCATGCCTGACCGACCACCTGTAACCACATTTCTGTTCGCATGTCTCATTAAGAGTGGGTCAGGTCCAGGGAATGCATCAGTTGTCTCCAGACTCCTCCACGTAGTTCTCATTAACATCAGTGCCATTGTTCATAACATAATGATTGCAGCATTTCTTCTGTACAGAACCTAGTTAATGTTGAGAGGATTAAAAAAAAAAAGTCAAAATTCACATTTGTTCTTTCACATTTCTTTAGCCACCTGTTAGGTCACGTTGAAATTCTTATGCACAAACTGAGCATGTGTGGTTTCTCTCCCCTGTTGTCTCTGGAGAATTTCTGATCCAGTGACTGTGTAAATGACTGTCACCTTTTTGTCCAGCAAAAACTTCAATATCTGTTATTTGCCAGTTCAACTTTTCGTACCTTTACTGCTTCAGTATCACTGGCTATTGTTCCAAATTGAACAAATTCTGAAAATTTATAACAGAATTTCTATCGGTTTAATTGATTTACTATTACTTTATACAGGCTCTTATTGTTTTCACACAATAACTTGCAACATCCATTGAATGCAAAATCATTGGCGCTAATATCACAACTTACACCTATGTTGGAACTACTTTTTTTTGATAAGTGCATTTTCTGAAAACACCAAGTACTGGTGATGAATGAGACGCCTTCACTCAATTTGTAACAGATCCAAAGATGTGCACATACCCGTTTCAATTATCAAAGACACAACACCAGCTTCAAGGGAATCAGTTAAGCAATATGCATAAGGTAGGTTAATTTTTTTTCTTGGGGGTCACAGGGTTCCCTAACACGGTGGAACATAGGGCTTTAGGTTAGGTTAGGATGCATTCTTGTAATGACTACACCACAAATTATTCTCTTTGCAAAGGCTAATAGGGGTATGGGATGCAAAGTCCCACAAGGGAAGGGCCAAAAATACTGCGTCAGGATAGGTTGGGATATAATTATCTCATGCATTTAATATGCCTCTAGTTTTTCTGCTACCTAAAAACCTAGTTTCCCACTGTGGTCCCTCACAGGGTAAGGGAAAATACAGAACAAGAGTTTGAACCAAAAAAATTATAGTCAGAAGCGCCTAAAACACGAGGCCAGGTGCTGGAGAAAAAAAAAAAAAAATATATATATATATATATATATATATATATATATATATATATATATATATATATATATATATATATATATATATATATATATATATATATATATATATATATATATATATATATATATATATATATATGTATATGTGTATATATGTTTATGAAAAATTCGTACATCATACAATTCTGTATTATTATTAAGAACTTGGAATTATGCATTCCACAGATTGGCAAGTAAACCTTGCCTGATTGTCTATGAATTCATATATCAAGCAAGGGCGAAGTTTCCAAATCAGAAATATTTTACCACATTCAAAGTTTCCGGTTCTTAACAAGACTTGCATACGAATTTCCTCCGTACTCTTTCAGTTCGTTTTGGAAACAATAGTAATAATAATAATAATAATAATAATAATAATAATAATAAAGATGATACCAACGATGATAACCGTAATGAAGGAGGCTACACAGTCTAAACGAATGTAGTATTAAGAGCATAAAAAGCTAGCCGGGTTTCCTCGCCTGTGATGATGACACCTGCATTATACCAGGTAGCCACGACCGAGTCTAATTTCTAACAATTCGGACCACCGGGAAATAACTGGTTTTATCGATCAGCCAACTGATGTTACTATGTAAAGCGACCTGCTTCGGTACAAGTGGACGGGAAAGATACGGCTGATACGGTGAGTTGAGGCAAAAAGAGTTGGGAGGGCGACGAGGGGAAGTGAGGGGATTCCAGAATGAGGGTTCAGTAGACATCAGTGGACGTAGCTGGACACCGGGCCGGCGTCTTTATGACATCTAATTTAACATCAAAGAGGATAGAGGACCGTCTTTGACATCGCCTCACTGACTGCCCTTCCTCACTCTTCCTTAGCTCTGATCTCGCTCTCTTATTTCGCATCATTTTACCTCCGGCTCTCTCTTGGATGCAGTTAGGTATGTGAGCTATCTCTCCCCCCCCCCACAACAAACCCCTTCTCTCTTTCACTGTCCATCCGAATGAGCGTGCGGTAAACTCCCCATTAAATGTCTTCACTTACGATATAATCTGCAATGTACAGTATTCAAATTAGTAACCTTAATCTCATTGTAACAGATTCGAATTTGGAAGAATTGATTACACTTTAGAGTTTCAATGTACAAAACTATGAGGTTTTTTATTTTAATAGATGTCTTACCTCTCAGTAATGGTCTGATTCTAGAACCCTCACTGTTGCTGGGCCTTTCTTCAAGAGTAACGTGTTTGTCACGCCAAAAGAATTGCTCATTTATTGTCAATGAAATGATGCAAGCTCTAAAAGCGAAAACATGTATAAAGCACAACGTGAAATTATATTGTTATGATGGCTGCTTCTGAAATTTGTCAAACTTTGAGCAATTCAAAATCGGAATGTACTGTAGGGCACTCCGATTTATTCTACTTGAAGTACAGTTTATCCAATGTTTCAACATAGCAGTACCTGTAGATTTCAATAATATTTTCTTCCCTGTTCGTCAACTAGGCATTCGTGTATGGAATTAACGTCATAATAACGTCATAATGGTCAATGTAATTCATCAAGTCACATGTAAAACAAAAAATGACATGTTGCCAGGGGGTAGCGGGCTACAAAATTTCACTCAGAAAAGCGAGCTAAGATTATAGAGTCATTCCTGTGTAAGATGTCATCTTCACTGCTTTATCATGTGTAATCCACTCAGTGCTGAATGATATAAGCACCGCTTCTCGTCAATAAAGTGCATCTCTGAGAAACAATCTATAGATGCACATCAAAACGGAAAATAAACTGCTACCGTGGTCATGTATAAAACCATATAAAAATGTTCGCAAATTTACTTTTGTACATACTGTAAAATAAGATAGACCGACTTAAACTGGGCATATAAATACGAGTACTGAAAATCTTGAAACATAAATTAAGAGATTAGTCCTTTACAATGATATTTAAAAAAAAAAAAAAAAAAAAAAAAGAGACACACCGAAATAATGAATTCCATCCGAATAAGCACAAATTATTGTATACGAAATGAGAAAAATTGGGGAAAAGCATGAGGTACCTAATCGTACACATGAATCTACACAATCAGAGGCTGAGATATAATGTACTATCTTGTAACTTGTGCACTGATCGAGAGAAAAACAGAACATGGACTATGCGTTAACTATGTGGCAAACAGCATATCATTCTTTTTTTAAGTAAAATTGCATGGAAATTTACTAATTAATCTTATCCGCTGTTTCAAACAGTTTATCGCTGCCAAGATAAAACAAATTAATCACCCAGAATCACAAGCCCTCTTATTACGTGTAAAGTATATTCTCCGGTCCGAAGGGTGAACATAATTGTTTTGTAATCATTATTACTAGGATCCATACTAACTCTTATGTATCCTTCTTTATCAGGTTATTTTGCTTTAATATTCCAGAAAAAGAATAAGGAAAACGCCATGAAATACATCACGCTATAAATGATCGTTTTATTACATAAAAAAGATGTTTAACTGTTCACATCAAGCGGTAAACTAAGTCTCCGTCTAAGAACCTTGCGAGGCATTACTTCAAGGGACTATGAAATTAAGCTGACATATCGAAGGCCTCGATGTCGAGGCCTCGGTGGAAATCATATACATCTTGGTCAATTCGACTTGCTTTAACGATAATTGACGTACGCTACACTGCACTGCGAGGAAAAAAAGCTATAACGTTTGGCTCGTTCTTGAAAACGTTCGCCTTTACTCCCCGGCAATTCATATCAGAACAATCAACGAATGAGGTAAATAGAATATCCATGAACAAGGATTCTCGTTATCAGCCGGATGAACAACTAAAGACAGAGGTTCCATTTTTGTAATAGTATTTACCCGTAAACCTCAATAGCCTGTCCACGTAATCTTTAAGCCTCTCTTACTCGATCACGTAAAAGGCCTCTCTCGGAGAATTAGTTCTGTATGGAACTGGGATTAAGAAATTGAAGCCGACGCCCACTACCTACGAAGGGAAATACATTTGTAGATTAAATTCAAACGGTGGATTTTTGTGGCCCCCTTTTTATTATTCATATTCTAAATGTATTCCGCGGTGGCCACTCGAAAATTAAATTTACGTGGAAGAGGTTCTTCCGGCTGCTTTTCCTGCCTCGCTCCTCCTCCCTGCGCAGTTGCTTATTGCAGCATTTCCACGAAATCACTCCAGAATTTTTTGCAATCTCACTCGAAGATTGCACGTATGCAACATGCATTATCAGGACTGCTAAATCCGACCTACAGTCAGACTATATGATTGTGCTCTGTAATAGGACTTAGATCCCTTTCAACACACGCCCTAAAATGATGCATTCACTATGACTCGGAGATGTTAGAAAATACTATAGGAGAAATGACCTATGTAAGACAGTGAGGACTGTATATAGTGTCTTTAGGGGAAAACATTAAAACTTTAGTTAAGCAGTAAAATCTCTCTGCCAAGTAAAAGCACGTGCCTTCATTTTTAATGAGCGCTTTCGTGAAAAGAAAGTTGTTAAGCAGTTTAAGAAGTTTGAAGGTGGGGGAGTATCGTCAGTAACCAAAAATAATATACGAGAAGAGAAGTAACATATGTCAAAATTCCCCTGTTTCCTCCTTTAAGAGGACAAGATTTTTTTTATACACTAAAGTAATAACAATCATAACGACATTGGGAAACATCATAACTTAATTTCATCTCTGATTTCGGGAACACAATTTATTTTATTGGAAACACAATTTGAGTCTTTGGCATTACAATTTGGGGGAAAGGGCGACGCAAACCTAATTTCCCTTTTGTGATGAGCCGACCCATTTATATACTTGGGGATAGTGATTTTGTAGGATTTTAATGTTGCGTTCCCAATCTGTGGAGATGTGCTCTTTTTTTACATGACATAACCACGGCTTCATCTAAATTCAATGTAAAGTATATAGATATGCAAATCGAACATTGATTTTGTGCCTGAATGATGATGACACAAAAATACACACAGGATCCCATTATGTGCAGTACATTATAAACGTACGCATTCATATACAATATATACTTTTATTAATAAAAGACTTTTTTACATTCATAAAAGGGAATCTATTAAACCGGAATCACTAAAAGCTAAATATACAACTTTAATGAAACATCCACAATTTTACAGACTTTTCACAAACTTATAGTGAGGCATGGTGGTCAAATAGATTGAATCCCTTATTTCCTGAACATCTGGGTCCTTCTTTCTCAAAATTCTCTTCTCATTTCCTTTTTCGCCTTGATTCTAAAACATGTTCTATACATACCATCTTCTATTAATGTACATAAATCCAACTTCTTATATTTTCGTTGGTAATTCCTTTCAACAGCTTACCCCTTTTGCCTTAATGTGTATACTTAAAAGCCTAACTTAAATTCTTCACATTGAAGCTTAAACGAACAATTAATTGTTATATCTTACTTTTGGGGTCTTCTGATTGTTCTATGACTTCCTAACAACCCCATCAGAAAACATTCCGACTTAGGCAACTTAATTTTTAATCAACAGTGGCTTACTAAATACACCAATTACGATCTTTCTCCCTCTCTCGTGTACCATCCCCGATGCAATGCTATCACATGCACATAATATTGCATTTACACAGCCAAATATTAACAAGATTTTCTCCCTCACGATTACTACGAATAAGTACAGCCATCAGCAGTTTTCCAGTTATCCCTCGTTTTCAAGTCTGGGCCATAAAGCACTTAAAATCAATACTTTCACATGTCAGTGACAATTATACTGTCGAGACTAAGCACTCCCTCTCTATGTATCTCGTTACTTTTCATCCTTGCCAGTCATGGTACACTTTGGTTTCTGGCTTTCTTGAAATACCACCGCTAACAAACATTTCCCCAATCTCAACAAAACTGCAAAAACTTTTAGTGCAGGTAATAAACATCATATTTTTGTTTTGCCCAAAATATTGTACAACAGATGGATAACATCCCACCGAACATCTTTCAGATCACAGATTTGTGAAATTACCAGGTTCATCTCCATAATTTAGCAAGAACTGGGCGAAATAAAAGCAAACTTCCTTAGGAATTCCATTCCCAAGAGATTCATAAATGTATCTCAGGGGTCCTCATTCCTTCTGTGGATGCCATGCTTTGGGTGGTGACGCTTAAGAATTACAGCTTACTGCAAAACTGACCTATCCTATTTGATGAAAGCTGTGTTTGCATCGCAAATGGCAGGTAGGAGGCTACAATAAGTCTTATGCCAGGTGTAAAAAGGATGGCCTGAAGAAGCCATACAAACTTCATTCGCTACCCTTCGCTTTACTGTCAGTTGTGACAATGACAAGATCACGTGCTAAATAGGGAATCACGGTAAAAGGGTACATTATGTTATGAGAGAAAATGGGACGGAATCATTTAAACAAAAACTTCAGAGAGACATTTGCATCATGGAATCCTGTGCTATAAGCAAAGATTTCAAAATTCATTTCTTAAAAAGTCTTTAATAACTTATTTCTTCATTTATTATTTTGAATGCATAGGTTAACTGAAAAAGACCACGTAAAAAAATACATAAATTATCGTATCAATGGACTTCTATGATGACCGACCAAGTCGCTCCCTAATCTAAAGAAGATCAATGGGACTTATGGGCTGTAAAAGAAATGCACAGGTCCACAGAGGAGTTACAGGAGAGGGGGTGAAAGATTATATTACCAAAAATGAAAATTTGAAAAGGCAATCTGAAATTGCAAGCTTCCACCACAAAAATTTATTAGTTACCAAAATATTATGCGAAATGTACCTAGTTCAGACCTATAAGCAACCAGTTCTACTCCATTACTCATTAGAACTTTGTGAATCTTTTAAAAAAATATAAAAACATGTTAATTAGTTTTGACACATTTCTACAGACTGACTGACATACAGACTAATAGAAATGAAAATATAACCTCCTTGACAGATGTAATGACAGCTTGCTGAGAGGTGCCATGCAAACGTTTTGGAGAGAAAGTGCTCATAGTCCTTTCGGACTCCATGACAGGTCGAAAAGATGTAGATACTGAACTTCTTGAGCATTACAATAACATCTAAGAAAGGCCCTTGAAGCAACGCCCCAAAAAAAAAAAAAAAGGAGGAAGAAAATATCTGTAGATTCAGTTACAGAACTTGAAACGCTTAACGTGAATAGGAAGGCAGCTACATCCTGCCGAGATTCGTCAAGGGTTTTCTAAGTAACTGAACTCCAGTTGTCAAATCAACGCACCTCGGACCTTGTCATGACCATGATTGGCTGTTTACCCTCTGTTTTTATAATGGAAATTCATTGTCATTTCTACTGCTCACCAGTTTTAAGTTTTTCTCAGATTTTTTTTTTATATAACGGAAACTATTTTATACACATTTAAAACTAATAAAAAATGTATGTTTTTAATGGACATGGCATGAGTTGAATATTTCTGAGTATGAAAGACGAACGGGAATTAAAGATGTTACGAATGTAGTGGTCATCAAATGAAATGCTACAAAATATAGCCTATGGTCATGAAAATATTAAAAATGGATTGTTAACAGAATGGAACTGTCAATCTAACCAGGTGACATACATTCCAGTCGATAGGAATGCTATTGAACAAACGAAGGAAGTATTAACAAAACCAAGTTAGTTTTTTTTAAATATGCTTATCAGTGCCTACGAATGTTTTGCTGAAGGCATTCAAAGTTGTACATAAAACGCTATGCTCTGCTTATTAATGTATGTTAACTCGCATGAAAATGTGATCTGCATTAAAAAAATAATAAAAAGTCCAAAACTGACGTACATATTCTTAAAAGAGAACATATGACTATGCCATTATCGGTATTTGGTCTAGCAAGGTAGGCCTACTACCGTGCGCAGTTCCACAAGCCGCATTAGTCATCACTTTTCTCTTGCTAGCAAATATAAAGATGGAATCTGAGTTATCGTACCGAGGATATGAATTACTTTCGTTTAATAACCACATAATTATCCTTACTTTCTAGGGATTCCATGCCATTTAATTCCAAAGCCTATACGTTAACTCCCCACACGTAATTCGACGTGCCACAAGAGTCATTAACTTTCCCCTCTATTTTTCTTTTCTTTACGCCAACGTTATTGTCTCCACCCATCTCACTCCTTCGCCATTGGTCATTGTCGCAACAGCAGCAGCAATCAAGAAGTTGCCACACACCTCCTCAACCTTAGAATTTCTCTTTACGTCGACAATGCGAGAAAAGATGCTGGTTCTCTTTTCGCCTCCGATTCGTGACGAACGATCGTCGCCGTATTCATCCGAAGAGAAGCGGAAAAAAAAGAGAAGAACGATCAAGTAAAACGAGCGAGAGAACGGCGTTGGAGAGAGAGAGAGAGAGAGATAAGAGAGCGAGGGAGTCGAATCACGCATCAGCAGAGAGCGAGAGTGTGAGAGGAAATGCCTTCATTAGTTGGCCAATTAGATTTCCAGGCGTCAGATATCCCACTAATGAGCGGACGAGAGGCGGGCAAGCGCCAACTCAAGACGTGTCGATGCCTCTGATTGGTCAGGCGATATCTACTGTAGAGAACGCCTCTTCGGACGTTCCCTTCCCCGACCCCCTACCCTTTCTCTCTCTCTCTCTCTCTCTCTCTCTCTGTATCCCTCATCACGATAATGATGATATCCCAGGCATACGACACCACTTTCTCATGTCCTACTTACAAATGTGGTGCACTTGGAGGAATAAGTCATGTAGAATTTCCTGGGAACTTCCCCACCAATAACGACACGAAACAAAAACTGGTTACGAAGTCAATTGTTGATTTTCACGCTTAATTCGCAGCCTCATAAAACAGATGAAAGGACTTAAAAATAGAAGAGACCATGGAAATCGACACTGAACTTCGTCAGAAGAAAAGAAAAGAATATCGGCTTAACATGATACAAATGACGACTGCGTTCACTGGGCAAGAGAGGCAGAGAAGAGACAGAAATAAAACCCAAGGAAAATTTCGTAAAAAAATTTACTAAGTCCGCTTTCACATCAAGTTTTGTTTTTGGCAATCACTCGGAAAGCATGTGTACCACAAAATGCTGTATCCATCGCCTTGATAAAAGGCGCGCGCGCGCGCAAACACATTTATATATATAAATGTATCCAAACAAACACACACACACACACACACACACATATATATATATATATATATATATATGTTTATGTATGTGTGTGTGTATGTGTTCGGATACACATATATATACCTTATATATATGTACATATAAATACATATTTATATATTATATATGTGTGTGTGTTTGGAAACATATATATATATATATATATATATATATATATATATATATATATATATATATATATATATATATATATATATATATATATATATATATATATATGTGTGTGTATGAGAGAGAGAGAGAGAGAGAGAGGTACAATAACAGGTACACCTACGTTTACATGCAAAATACATCAAGTAAAATGTACAAGGGAATCATCATCTATAGTGTCTAGATATCTTCAGAAGACTCATGCATAACGGAAGGTGTTTACAATGTACATGTTGGGGTGGGACGCATTATGAGAATTCAACAAATGGCTGGGAACATTTACAAAGGGAACGGGAAGAATGCTATCCGCCATTCTGGCCCACTTTCAGGATCATTCCTTTGTTAAAAAATATCACCAGCGTAGTCATCTCTTCTTACTTATCTCACACACGCAATGTCTGTTTATGCACCCGTGCTATTTAGTTCGAATTTTTCAGGGGATATATATATATATATATATATATATATATATATATATATATATATATATATATATATATATATATATATATATATATGTGTGTGTGTGTGTGTATGTAATGAGCACGTGTTTTCATCACAACCTTGGGATGACATTGCTAGTACCATGTCCTCCACTTATTACGATTCACCACAGTCGAAGAACTAGCAAGTACATAATTAAATTCCAGCTTTGGTCAATAGGGGAAATCGACCTAACGGTAAGTGCCTACGGTATTCCGACTCGCCCGAGGATGGAACTCGTGATCTCCCATTGGAAAGGCGAGCATCCTAAGCACTGGAGTGCAAGTGCTCATCCATCCATCAATCTCTCTCTCTCTCTCTCTCTCTCTCTCTCTCTCTCTCTCTCTCTCTCTCTCTCTCTCCTCGGTGAGGTGAAAGATACGACAGATCAAGAAAAGAAAAATTGAAGGTGGGTGATGTGTACACCTTCCCGTCTCTTTAGTCACTATTCACCCAGCTCTGCTGATTGGGTCTACACAAGTGTTCTATTTAAAAGGTAGAAGTTAGCGTCACTACGCTGGAAATACGAGAGTAAGGGGGCCAAAAAGCATCAAAGTCAGTTCGTGGATAGACAATCATAAAAACTGAATGTGAGTGGATTTTACTGAAGTTGCAGACGTGCGAGTGTTATGTACCTCGAAATATAATATGTAGCCATTTGTTCATCGGCGAAGTTAAGGAGGGCGAGTTATACTAAAAGTACAAAAATCAGAACTCAAGACAAAGTTATGTCTGGGAAAAACACAAGAAAAGCTATCTAATAAGGGAAACATTCCTTAACACGTGTGTTAGGAAGAAGGAAAAGGCATACCCAAAATACATGGTATAATAATGTATAAAGAAATTACAAATATACCGCTAACACGAAAGCATGCTACGGTAACGGATACGGGAAAAATCTAATTACCACTAAGATTGAAGGTATGAACAAGGGATTCATATAAGAGGCTATAGACCTGCTTCTTAAAGAAAGAAATAAATAGTGAGGAAAACTATAAGGAGGAGGAAAATTCCAGAGAAGAGATTGGCAATAGAATGAACGGCAGTGAGCCAAGTAATCCAAGGATTGCCGATTGCCACAGAGAAAAAATGGGAAGAAGCGGCCAGACGGGTGTTACGAGGACACCCGAGAGAGAGAGAGAGAGAGAGAGAGAGAGAGAGAGAGAGAGAGAGAGAGAGAGAGATTAAGTGGGCGTGGGATCACTGATTAAACACGTGGCTTTGATTCAAACCTACCGGGGAAGTAAAGGAAACAAGACGCACTCAAACACAAGACCCACACTCCAGACACGGGGAACTCAGTCCAGTGTATTATAATTTTGCACAAAATAATTGAAGAATTGTTAGGGACAAGAGCCTGAGACACAAGAAGGCACTGCCAATTCAGACAACGTCACGAGATCAGAATTAGCAGCTAAGCAAAGGACAACGATGTTCCTTTTATTTAGGCACCAGCATAACCCGTGTCTCATTTCAAACACGACCATAATATCGCATCTTAAATCGTCTTCCTTACTTTTCAGTTATTTCTTTATTAACACCAACAAAAACTAGTAAGAATTCGTCCGACAAATTTGTTACCATTATCTCCCTGTGATTCACGCTATCTACGCAATGACAGAATCATTTCCGAGGTGCGAATAATGCGCATTCCACAAAAAAAAAAAAAACGAAAAAATGCAGACATCAACAAAAATGCACAACACAAAGATTCCATGAATTTCTGACGGACGAAGTCTCACGCTCATATCCCCAAGTTTGGATTCTCACTACTTCGATAAAATGGCTTTTTTCCTCCCCCAACATCAACAGACTACAGTTGCTCAGCTTCAACATTATATCAGTGATGACACGACTTCTGTTGCATATTGGCAAATTACGGTTTCAACACATCTACGCGAAAAAGCCTCTGCCGTGGAAAACTTGATTTTGTTCCTCGTTGGGTACGTGGGTTCCGTTCTCAGCTAGCACTCTGCTGGCCGCGAGTTCGAATCTCCGACCGTCCAATGAAGAATTAAGAGGAATTTGTTTCTGGTGATAGAAATTCATTTTTATAACGTGGTTCGGATTCCACAATAAGCTGTAGGTCCCGTTGCTAGGTAACCAGTCGGTTCTTAGCCACGTAAAATAAATCTAATCCTTCGGGCCAGCCCTAGGAGAGCTGTTAATCAGCTCAGTGGTCTGGTTAAACTAAGGTATACTTAACTTTATGCTACTTCTGAAAGAGAACGAGGGCATTTAGAGCGCGCTTGTGAAGTATTTCTAGATTCGCCAGCAATTAACCCCTGGAGCAATTGGGCGCAATTTGCTTCTCTGTACTTGAAAGGGCGAATATCCTAGTTTAAATCATGATTAAATAAGAAAATCACAAAGAATATTCAGTGTTAGGCTATAAAGATCTTTGAGGAGAGATACTCCCATCTTAAGGGCAAAGTCTGTATAAAGGACTTCATGGTCACTTCCATATTGTCTGTGAGGTTTTATAATCAAATTTTATTACAGGCTCTGGTAATACTGTCTTACACATATTCCTATTCAGTTCAACTAATAAAATGGACAAATTCTTGGTAAGTACATTTAATTTAAATCATCTTTCTCAATAAAAAAAAACATTAATCTGTAGTTACCTGGTACAAAGTTAAGCAAACAGAATAAAAGTGTGATAAGATTTCTCTTAAAGCTAACAGACCAAATTTACAATAGCCACCAAAAAATATAAGAATTTTACTTTGTTATGACCTACACTTACGCATGCTAAGCGATCCTGCGGGTTTGAAAAATCTAAAAATAAAAAAAAATACTTCAGAAAAAACATGCTAAACCAAAGATAAATATCACATTAGAGTTTTATTCTTCAGTGTTCAACAAAAGTCTAAATAGAAATTCCTGGACCACAGAAAAATATTATGCTAATTAATTTTTTATCTAACGCGCAGATTATCATTAACTAGGCCAATCTCCTTATAAAAGTGAATCAATTTGTTCTTCGATTAACATTCCCGTTCCCGGTTCTTCAAAACTTCAAAACAGTCCCACGTTCAGTTATTCAGAGTTTTTCCAAAGATATGAGCATTTCATCTCAAAGGGGGAACAGAGCAGCACTACTCATATGGTTATGTCTGAACAAAAAGTAATGCTAACTATAGAAGACGCCAAATTTTATCATGTTCTTTACCTGTGACAAATCTCCCTGGAGTGTAAACAGTAGTAATCAAATTTTCCCATTTCCGTTAACCCCCACCATATGACTGCTATTTGTTAACAAGTGAATCCGTTACATTCATTTATTATTAACATTGGAATTCATTATTAAAGGATAACTTCTATAACCTCTAAGCCTGACATTACATTTGTTTATAATGTACATATCTAAAATGCAGTTTACCTTAGGAAATCAATCTGATATACTGAAAAGCTGACGATTACATTTGTTTTCGTATTTCGATGAGAAAACATAGACTAAACAGACCTGGTCTGGTTCGGTTATTCAATGAAAAGAACATAAAGGAGAAAGTGTTCCACCGGCGATACTGAAACAAAAAACTTTCTTAAACACTCCCAAATAAGCAGACGAGAAAGAAGGAAAAATAACGAACGGCTGATCAGACTGGTTGAGTCTTACGCTTACAGCTAATGCAGAGTATTAAAGGAAAATATATTAAGACGAGCATCTCTCGCAATCACAATAACCTAGGAAGACTGGAGTAATCATTAAATAAGTAGGTATCGTAACAGAAACAGAATAGAAAAAGCTACCTTTGAGTTTACGATTCAGGTCCAGTTGCTGTTACGTTCTCCATCCCCCTGCGAGGTTCTGGAGTGCGAAGCACATGTCACGACACTTCAAGCGTTCGATCAGTTAAGACTCTTTGTCCCGTTTAAAAAGCCATTCACGGAAATTAAATCGTATGTTTCGCATTCTTCTGTGTTCAAGATATACTTTTTCAGGCACAAGCACAATAATACATATGTATTAATACGAGAGAAACGATAAATCAGAAGGAAAGAAAACCCAGCCCGCAAAACGAGGGAAAGAGGCGCAAGAAGACAGCAGAATCATTGAGTTCCTCCAAAACAAAAACTAAGCCGCTTTCTCTTAAGCGCATCTCTAAATCCTTTAGGACCTCGTAACCGCATCTTCAACTCACCTGAGGCGGCTTAAGCGGCCTTTAACTCCACCGGAAACTCGTAAATCCTATCGTGAAACCCAACCGCAACACTTTAACTCCATCAAAAGCTTCTAATGTGCCCTTAAAGTGTATCGCAACTCCCTTCCTTCCCCCCCTCACTCTCATCCCCAACTCACTCCATAAAACTCCCCCCACCTCAATTCATCCCTCGGAAAAACCTGCCACATACCCAACCTATCCTTTCCTTCCTTCCTATCCCAGCCACCTATCTTAAATCCTCTCTAACCGGCACCTATCCCCTTCCATTTTGATATATCATCGGTGTCGAATGTGCTCGCGTTTGTGCGTCCTCTTGGTTTTACCTTTCGAGAACTTTGAACATCAGGAATAAGTCGCAGGTGCTTCGCACTCTCTTTCGTCAGAGCAACAACAGAAGTTGGTTCCAGGGTACTGAGGCTTCCCAATTTATTAGTAGAGCAAGATAATTTCTGTTTCTGTGCCTTTATTACTGTTAATTATATGCATTCAGCTTCATCGTAATCGCTCGGGTCATTTTACGATTATGGTCTCTATTCACGGTACGTTTTGTCTCCACGATTGTGGCATTTTTGCTTATTCCAAATAAATATGCATGGGCATTCAAATAATAATAATATCCTTGACCTGGCCAAAGTATCAACAACTTTAAATTATGGGCAATGAAAGCAACTGAAATCGTGCAATCAGACTGTGCCAGGGAATCCTTACAAATGAAGGCATAGGAAAAATTTAAAGGTCGCAGAATCTATACGGCAAGATAAATTGTTAATAATACTAAGATAAACGGAAACACGTGAGAGACAGCGTCTTCCACAAACACATGTGAGAGAGAGAGAGAGAGAGAGAGAGAGAGAGAGAGAGAGAGAGAGAGAGAGAGAGAGAGAGAGAGAGAGAGATTCTTATGAATGATTTCACCCACGACGGGTGAAGCTTACCTATTCCATTCCATCCCGTTTTGATGGTATATATTTTGAGGAAACATAGAACACACTAGTATTTTTTTCGTCGCCTTCTCTTTCTAGCTGCTAATAACATCGATCGACTGACAACTAAGTACCCAACTCACAACTCAAGTTAACAGAGGTATACAGAATTTAAGGAACACCCTCAGTCGTCCCTCCTCAAACTGTTCGAAAAAGGAGGAGGTATAGAGAAATCATTATATGGTCATTTGTGAAGTCGACCTTCGTAGTATTTAACCATGACATATTTATAGCAATACGTTTCTCAAGAGTCGTTATCGTTAATTAAAATATACATACATACATACGAACACAGATGTACTAAGGTATTTCAAACCAAAGGATCAATAAACCAATGAAAAATGGAAGCCTGATTTGAACAAACCCTAACTGTATTATTTCATCACAATAACTACCACCCGAGTGTGGAATATGCTGAAGAGAAGTGCAAGTTTAGTTAGCAGAAAATGAATGATACAAATTAATAAGCATTTACTAAACTACCAATTTAATTATTCGAAACATATGTCACTACATGGTATCCGGAATTCACAATGCTACCAGTAGGCACGAGTGGGTCATTACAGTACGTGTTCTTAAAAAACGTAATGAGAATCCCAGCAGCCTTTGCTGGAATCGAGGATATTCTTATTTTTCTGTCAATGGTATCACCATCATAATACTCAATCTGAACAGTCTGTATATCATTTTAATCAACTAAATTATTATTATTATTACTAAATTATTATTATTATTATTATTATTATTATTATTATTATTATTATTATTATTAACCATCTTTTGATCAGCTCTGGCAGTGCCCAAACAATTACTCTTCTTGACTTTATGCATATAATAGGCAGCCAAAAGAGGTAAGTATATAACAATAAATAATGCTAAACTATTCTATTCAAAATTCTATCTAGACAGCAGTAACAAATGTATAAAAACGACTGAAGTTTATCATTTTTACCCTAAAATGGTTCTTTTTACAAGATAAAATATAAAACTGAAAACTTCCTAACTTCCTGATAAAAGTAGCCTACTTTTAAAACTGAACGCTACCGGGATTACCACGCACACGGTAATGTCACAGAGGTCAATAAGTACTCAATGCAACGGTTTCCACGGAAAAAGATTTACAGTCAGTTTTCGTTTTGTGCAATGCGGGGATTTCAATGTGCACGAAATGAATCATAAACAGAGAACCCAACATGGGGGCAAGAGGCAAAAACGAACGCGCTAAAGCTATCAAAGAAAAGTGCTCAAGGTAGACGAAAGACATCTTAAGAAAATCGGAGAATGAAAATCCTTTTTAACAGATACTTATATACAGAAAATATGGATTCCCCTCTTGAAGGAAGATCCTTGTTAACAGATACAGAAAATATGGATTCCTCAGTGGAAATGAACAAAGAACTGAAAAGGACAGACTCGAAACCTACCTGTAGCCAAGGTCTCGAAGACGTCTCCTCATTACAGGCGAGGCTTCCGTCACATCCACGTACATGGCACCGCTGGCCAGCACCTGAGTCACGTGACCATCTCCAGCTCCTAAATCGAGGAGCCTCTCCCCCAACCAGTACGATGGAGCCTGGGAGCTTATCCTCTCTCTTTCGTCGGGGTCAAGTGGCTTGCCCTCTTCAAAGGGTACTTCATTTTCCAGGTAGTAAGTCCCTGCGTCCTTCCCTCCATCCAGTCGTCATGTGTTTTCTCATTCTTCGATCTTGCGCCTGCGCCAGATTCCTCGTCCTCTTCAGCACCGAGTAATTGTTTTGCTTGATCCTGGGACCAAACAAACATCCGTCCACGATTTAAGAGTCTGCAAAAGAAGAAAGGTTATTTGAGGACGAGTTCTTTTTATACAAATAAATAGAATGATTGACCTCAACAGCAACAAAAAATAGTTAGTGTGTGTGTGTGAACACAACGAGCGTGAAGTGCTTCAGTCTTATTTAATTTCTTTTGAAATATAGTTTCACGTAATAATAATAATAATAATAATAATAATAATAATAATAATAATAATAATAATAATAATTATTATTACTATTATTATTATTATTATTATTATTATTACTACTCAAGTTAACTGTTGCTTTCAACCAAACATATTATTGCTAACCTCGCATAACATTACAGAAAATGCTGAAAACATGCAGTGTCAAAAGACAGCAATCTTGCAGTTGCTAATTCTCTATAATGAATGACAAAATATGCTAAGACGCAAAAGAGTATAATAGATAAATCTCTCGGGTTACAAGTCCATTATTTATTCAGACTAGTTAACTCACAGGATAAGTTCACTGAAATGAAAATGGTTACTCATCAACACCAATTATTACGGTTTGTAAATCGACATTCAATTATCGTTTTAAGAAACTTACTTTCTGACGAGACCAGGATAATTGATTCAGTAAAATCAACGCTTGTTACCAAGAGTAACAAAGGTGCCGCTTGAAAAGTCTTTCAGCGAATTTGACAATTGACGGAGCCATGATACTTGCAAAGCTTTCTAAAATCAAAATGACGTCAGTCTGAACAAACACTCTTTTCCTTCCTAAAGCCTGGTTTCGTGGAAAGTACCCCGTCACATGAAAACAGACCTTACTTTATTTACAGTCTTTGTTCTAAGTGTGCAGCTTTCTCTTGCTTTCTCCACCGGTAGTCAAATCTCTTGCTCTTTCCTACCAAAATCTGAACCAGACGTAAGAGATGAGCTTAACTGACAGCAAAACGCATTTGAACATTAAGACGTATCCCCTAACATTGGACTACTCTCAAAGTACGTTCAACTTCTGTATTCCTGGTAAAAGATCACACTGTCATTTCAGAGCTAACAGCGAACTCCTTACAAGTGTCTGTTTATGAAAAATAGCGGAGGCTATAGTTACAGAATATCGACCTCGTTTTGCCCTACTTCAACTATGTCCTCAAACAGCAACAGAGATTTCTGGATGTGACGAAGTGGCATTCTTTTGTAGGCTTCTAGATAAAATTGCATGATTTCGGATGCAATAAACATGATAAGGCTTGAAGAAAGTCCAAAGTAATATTTTTGAGAACTCTGAAACTGTATACCTTCCGTCTATCTACCTATCTGTACAAAATCTAATTTTTACAAACGTGATAACCTTTCATGTTTAATAGCTAACTGTCAAATAGTTTCACATTGGTACAATGACTGGAGACACTCATATACATACGAATCAACATTTCCTTCATTAAAATAAAAATAAAATCGGTACAAGAATGCTTTTATTTAGCATGAATAGTATTTAATGTAAGCAGGGATTTATGCATATAAAAAATTATTGTCAAATCTCTTTCTCTCATATAACTTCACCTTAAATGTACAGTAACTATGCCTTGCGGAGTACAGCGGTGAGATAACACCCAGTCTGAAGAAATACACCTCGAAAATCCATAAGCTACCTATTCCCAGAGATTGGAATCAGATGAAAAACGTCCTCCATTCTTTTGAGTTCGAGTGGAGAAGGCAATTTTCACTCGCAAACACTCGTTACGGTTTAAAATATGCAGAAACACCAAACGCAAAAACAGTCGGAAAATATCTATAGTTTGCAATATTATAGTTTTGCATAATTAAAGACCAAACAGATCAATGCTTATGTAAATGAAAAAAAAAAAAAAAAAAAAAAAACGAAAAACATATAAAATGCAAAAGGAATGTGACAATGTTCTCCAGGCAGCATCGGTCAGAGGGCGTCTTTGGGTACTCTTAGGCAAGCATCAGAGAGAGAGATAACGATAAATATGAAAATCAATCACTGGTTTATCGGCAACCTCGCCGCCCAAAGACTGAAGAGTGCTGCCACCTATTGGCAGCCAGCTAAACCAAACTTCTGTTTTCTCTCTGGAGTCCAAATTCTTTCATTTTGGAGCCATCACACAACACAGCAAACTGTCAAATTAATACGGAAATAACACGAAGCAACCTGGAAAACCAGTTAAAAACTCTCTATATATATATATATATATATATTTAAGAAGCATTCCAAGCGGGATACGAAGAAATGTATTATGCAATTGAATTTAAAATTCCTGGACATCAAAATGCACGAAGATCACAAAGCCTGCAAGGTCCCTCACCCTCCGGCACCGGCCCTGTATCATTCCTTTACTCCTCCCCTCCCCTTCCTCCTCCTCCATCCCCCCTCCCACAGGGTATCCCCCATCCCATGCGACCATCCTCTTGCCACGCCAGCACAACGTTCCCTCTTATTGTCCATTACTCTATCATTGTGATTTATCCATAGTCTTTTACTCTCTCTATCTCCTCTCATTCTACTTGCGTTTCGGTGCAGAAAAGTTGGATGTAGGGGATCTATGTGGTGCGTGCATATGCATATAAATAAATATATATACATATATATGTATTTATGTATATATATATATATATATATATATATATATATATATATATATATATATATATATATATATAATTGTATAAACACACACGTTTTTTATATATATATATATATATATATATATATATATATATATATATATATACATATATATATACATATACATATACATATATAATTTAACACCTTGTTATGATGCTGATCGTTTTAGTTATGAGATATTCTGAAATATGCAGGCAACATTTTTAACCCTTAAACGGAAAATATGCGTATGGATACATTATTATCGCATTTGCATATATGTAAATGTAAATGTTTCACGTATATAATCATTCAAGCTCTAATTTTTAGATTAAAAATGTTGCTTGGATACGACAAAACATCACAGAAACAATATCAGTACCATAACGTGAATTTTCAAATTCTTAATAGCAGTACGATTTCCATCATACTTGATTACGTTGCGCGCTCTCTCTCTTTCTCTCTTTACACACACACACACACACATAATATATATATGTAATATAATCTATCTATCTATCTATCTATCTATAT
Organism: Macrobrachium rosenbergii; assembly: GCF_040412425.1. Taxonomy (NCBI): domain Eukaryota; kingdom Metazoa; phylum Arthropoda; class Malacostraca; order Decapoda; family Palaemonidae; genus Macrobrachium; species Macrobrachium rosenbergii. The sequence continues at coordinate 3,635,580 of NC_089760.1, read as the reverse complement.
ATATATATATATATATATATATATATATATATATATATATATATATATATATATATATATATATAAAATCTTTAGCTGACGCGGTTATCTTTAGATATTTACCTTTTAATTATATATTTCTGTACTCCCCGACTGGTTGTCTCTTTTCACACATATCCAACCAACCCCTTGGAAGCTTGCCTAATAAGGTAGCGGTCCCTTCGTCGCGTTCCATATGAATATGCTCTTGATGAATAATAACAGAAAGAAAAAAAGGCATTTCGAAGAATTCTTTGTAGTAATGACACACAACTTATTCAATAGCATCTTTATTCCCAACTACGAATTTAATCTTCCTGCCGTGAACACAAACTTAAGAAACCAGCCCTGAATGATTTGGAGGTACAAAGAAGTAAATTATCTCTCTCTATCAATGAGGTTTTAACATGAAAACTATCTATAAGAAGCATATTTTTGGGCAAGAGAATACGCAAATCGTTTCGATAAAGTCTACGGCAAATTCTACCCACATTCAAGTACAACATTTTCGTATTTATAGTAACGTGATCGTCAAGGAAAAAAAAGTCAAGTATACCTTAGTTTAACCAGATCACTGAGCTGATTGCCAGCTCTCCTAGGGCTGGCCCGAAGGATTAGACTTATTTTACGTGGCTAAGAACCAACTGGTTACCTAGCAACGGGATCTACAGCTTACTGTGGAATCCGAACCACATTATAACGAGAAATGAATTTCTATCACCAGAAATAAACTTCTCTAATTCATCACTGGCTGGTCGGAGAATCGAACGCGGGTCCAGCAGAGAGCTAGCCGAGAACGATACCAAAATGTCCAATGAGGAACTAGATCGTCAAGGAGATTAAGTAAACGCACATGATATTTTGGTATTTAGTGAAATTATCTATATCGCTGGAAAAATAGCTTCCTTTGAAACTCTGAGAAAACCCGTTTTAACAGATAAACACTGCATGTGCCTATTCAAATCAACACTGAAATGGTCCAAGTCGATCAGAAACCGAAGTCCCCAGATAGCATCGTCTCATCGGGAGACTCAAGCTTACGCGCTCAGATATATTCACTTGGATCCTGGCATGTTAAACAGGGGTCCTGAGTAACCGTACAAAGCCAATAAAATCAATACCTCGCGCCTACAGACAATCGGAAGACATGATAATTTGTGAAGGAAAGGGAAGAGGACCAGTTTCACTGCATTTAGGCCTAAGGAGAATAACAAAGAATGCGAGGAGGAAAATCAAACTGGAGACTGGTGAGATTACTTTTAAAATATTCGGCTATGCATATTTCGTTAACACTGCCTCTTTTAAGTATATGGGTTTGAGAGAGTCGGAGCAGACGAAGATACTTTTGAAGGAAATCTTATTAATGAAAGCAACGAATCTCAGTGTAGTGTTTCGCTATTTGAGAGAGTCGGAGTAGACGAAGATACTTTGGAAAGAAATCTTATTAATGAAAGCAACGAATCTCAGTGTAGTGTTTCGCTATTGAAGAGCGGAGTGACGGCCTGAAAAAATGAGAAGCGCTGAAATATGAAGAAGAAGCGGTGTTGAAGTAAGACTGGATAGTGTGTGCCGTGATGACTTTGTTAAAAAGAGACAAGACGAAAGGAGACACGATGGGGGAGAAGTTGTATAATTCACAGGTTATGGGAAGAAGACGCCACAAAAACTGGAAATGCAAATGGGCCTACAGGATCTGGGGTGAATTGTAAGCTGCGTGTCTGGGTTGACCTCTGTGTTTAGATAACATACGCAAACGCACGCACATTTTATATTTTATATATATATATATATATATATATATATATATAAATATATATATATATATATATATATATACATATATGCGTATAAATATACTGTATATATTATCCAAGACAAGTAACCTTTTTTTCATATACTTTGCGCATGGTCGTCTTCGTACGACTGCACTCGTTATTCTCACACGCGTCTATCTCCTTAAGCACGAACAATGATTTTATATATATATATATATATATATATATATATATATATATATATATACATACATACATATATATATACATACAAAACTCAGATTATATATCTATAAATATAATGTATATATATATATATATATATATATATATATATATATATATATATATATATATATATATATATATATATATATATATATATTATATAATCTGAGTTTTGTATATGGGCAAAAAACTCTGAAAGTTAAGAAGGGGCGATATACGCGAGTGAGTGTGTTCACGACGATCGTACACTTAAAACATGTTAAGAGTTCGTAAGAACACATGAAGTAAGAAAAATACATGAAATCAGTTACGGATACAATCTGTATATAGCACAGCACACAACTCTCATGAAATAACCAGCAAATGTTTTAGGCAATGTAAGTTTCGAATTTAGGGAAAATGAATACAATGAGAAGAAAAATGGAATGAGCGTAACATCACAACGAACAATAAATATGAGGTCAAAATGAACTCAGAATGGAACAAGGAGGACATCTCTCATTACCAAGAATATGAAGAACAAAAGCACAGAACGATTGCAAACATTCGCTACGATCAAAACAAACTCGGTAGATACCCGTTGAGGACCCTTTTAAACACAAGATCTCTTTTACAAAGAACAACGAACAAACAAACAAGGAGCTGTTGTACAAAAAAGATTGAACTGATACAGGGACCTTACTAAAAAAAAAAAAAAAAAAAAAAAAAAAAACGAACATTCATACGATGAAGACAGCGACGTGCCATCGCAAAGGACGCCGAGAAAAAGGAACGATAATAAAAAAAAGGAACAAGAGAAAAGACGAGGATGATGCGCTTCCCTCTTCTTCCTCCTTCACTTCGCTGCACCGCACTTCAACAAGAAAAATAATGAATGTGTAATGCCCTGATGAAAATACAAAAGGGCCTCTGATATGGAGATATTCGCACTCGATTGAGAGAGAGAGAGAGAGAGAGAGAGAGAGAGAGAGAGAGAGAGAGAGAGAGAGAGAGAGAGAGAGAGAGAGAGAGAGAGACGCATCATAGAGATTGTGGATCTTTTACCTAGACAAAAAATATTAACAGGAATAAAGTGAAAATGGGATTCCGTTCAGAGCACGTAGAAAATAGAACGAAATCTGTTGATTGACGTAAAGAAAGTTAAATTAAAGGAAACGAATGTTGGAATAAAATAAAACCGCGCGTATCGTAGGTCTGGCAGGGGAAAGAGGAAAGAGCCGGTGGCAGCAACGTCTTGTCATCCCCACAACTAGAACACCGAAATAATAGGAGATGGTTTCATGCATGGGTGCGTTACAGGATGAAAACAAGTAGTCTACTGGTGGAGTGCTAGCTAGATTCCTTCACTTTTGCCGATCATTTGTAGATATGGCTCACGTTGTAAAATGTGCTGTTTATGTTTTTCCGGAAGCCTGCACATCATTATATTACTTGTGTGCCCGCTAACTCATTTGATTAAAACCATCAATATATTGCTTGGTACACAACTGAGAATGAAATAAAAAGATTAAAAAAATTGTAGCCTACCTATTTCTAACATTAAAAAAAATATTTATGATTAAAAAACGCACAACGATTCTCGCCAATGAAACATTTAAAACAAAACGCCACTCTCGTCACTTTTATTTCTAATAAAACTGACCTAATCTTATGGAAGATGTTAACTCGTTTCTCAGAAAAGGCGGAACAAAAGCAGGGATCTACTGAGCAGGGAACAAAAGCAGGGATCTACTAAGCAGGGTTTCATTTTTCCGCCTCTCGGGAAACTTCATCACATTTGACTCATCATCACATCGTCTGCTCGGAGGAGAGTCATCAACATCATCTCACAGGTCATCAGGACGTTCCCGGAGTTAATCTTGCATAACGAAGAGAATTTCATTTGACTTGAAAGACTTCGGTGACGAAGTCATTCCCAGGAGAGCACAGCAAAAATTTCTGTCATGTTCTTTGATCTGTGAATCCTCTACGAGAAAGCGAAACGGATGATTGGAATGCTAACTTCCGATGTCCGGGAATCACAGAAAAAAGCAATTTTACATAAAAGGCAATTAAATAATTCATGAGTCCAATAAGAGTGCAAAAAGCTCTGATTCGTGAATATTATATATATATAAATATATATATATATATATATATATATATATATATATATATAAAATTATAGATATATACATACATGTGTACGTACATACATACATATATATACATACATATATATATATATAAATTATATACATATGTACGAAATACAATGTAATTAGCACTCACTGTCAAGGTAAATACTTCTAGAGTGAAATACTCTTATTCAAAACTGAGTTACTTATCGAACGCACCAGTCAGTTCAGAGAGACAAGGTGATCACATGACACGCACTATATGAAACAAAAGAGCAAATAGTTTATTATGCATACAGTATACTTACGAGTTTGTATTTTATATACAAACTGTACTTTTTATTTGAAGATCTGTAACACTGGAATTATGAAAAAAGGTATTAGCAGTAAGGTGACAGTCCCAGGGCATCGTCTTTGCATTAGTTAACCAAAAAAGGTGATTCAGCAGGGTGGAGGGGAGGAGTTTTACTTTAAATATTTTTGACGAGGACCACAAAATTTCTCAAGAGGAACAATGTCAAAATATTCAGATTTCCCGACAGCAAGGGGAAAACTCTCAGTGATTTCTAGCAAATCTAAGAGACACTACTAGCTGCAGAGGCAATGACTGGGAATGATTGATGTGACTTCTCTCTCACTTCGATGCCTGACGACTACTAATAGTCAAATAAAGGGTTAATACGAGAGAGTTTCTACTGAGGGGACTGTTGGTTCAACACTGAAGTCAAAACAAATCCAGCATAAGGCTCAAGGATATACTGTAAGTGCTAAGGCACAAATCTCCTCTTATAAAATAAAGGGGAAAGTTTCATTTCTTTTTTTTTTTTTTTTTTTAGCTCACAAGGAACTTTTTATAGTGAAGTAAATGGAATTTACCCTCTCGTGAGTTAGAGGGGTTCCTTCTAAACTGACAGTAGTCTAGTCAAACCACTTAATAATCACTTGTATCTGACAACAAACTCATCAATTGAGACAGGCAATTTAAATTATTCTGGTAAAACAGATAAACAGGAAAACATTCACATTCTGCGAATGTAAGGCAAGGAAGACTGAAAACAACATCTAAGCGATGACAGAGCTGATAAGTGCAACAAGGGCAAGAGAATGTTGCAAGCATACAACCACCTGAATTGTCCACAAGAATATTTATAAAGCAAGCAGAGGCAGCAACTTTCTGTATTAGTCAAACTGAGCAAAAGTTGTAGGTAAGCGTTTAGTCATTTATTTTAAGGTAAGTCTTCGATTGATTCTGTCAAAAAATGGAGCGTGAACATTTTCGTCAGAGTGGATAATTCGAACATAAACCTGAAGGAATTGTTCGGAGGAGGAGCAAATGAATAGGTTTGCTTACATAGTATCAGACAAGACTGAGCTACACCGAAAACGAGCGCAATAAACTTAGTTGAGCAAAAGTGAAGTATGTGAAATATACGCATATATATATATATATATATATATATATATATATATATATATATATATATTATGTATATATATACATATAGATATATATTTATATTATATGTATATATATGTGTATATATATGTATATAAAGATAAATATATATATATATATAAATATAAATATCTATATATCTATATACACACATATATATATATATATATATATATATATATATATATATATATATATATATATATATATATATACATACATACATATATACATACATACATACATACATACATTACACACAGGGTAAGACAACAAACCTAAAGCCTGTTGAAAATCCCAAAAAGGAATGAAAAAGAAGCGAGTGATAAGTCCGCTTCTTGTCGAGTGGAAAACTGTCAGCAGGTTAAAGGGAAGTAGAGAAAACTTTAAGGCGTGTAAGCAAAATAGGTGAAGGAAGCAGATACAGGGAGATATGAATTAGCGACATTATGCAAATCTATACACTTACATGTGTGTGCTGTGATGAACTGTCATTTGGCACTTTTCTAATGCGTTAAGACAATAAAACCCAGTGATGGCTGACTTTCGCTGAGGATGTTGCAACGTAATCTTTACAACTCAACTAAGATACTGGCGTGACTCCATTCTGTGACCATTACTATACTGGCGTTACTCCATTCTGTGACTATTACTTGTACGAATATTTCACTTTCGGGGAAACTGCACTTCAAGTGAACTCATTTTGTCGTAACTGATCTGGATAACACACTTACGACAGTAACGGTTTGTAATGGAGATCGGATTCTATAGAACTTTGTGTGAATCAGATAGTGTCCTAACACCTGTATTCTGGCCCTATTTGAGAAAACCAAAGTTACAAAATGGAACAAAGAGTCCACTCATCTTCTAAGCGTACCTGCAGTAAGATATTGATTACAGCTGCGATCAAAGGTCCTTAACAGATAACTTGAGCTCGCATTAAGCTATAAGACTGAGTTCGGAAATGATTATTTTCAGTCCTAACTCAATAATCATGTAAATATAGTCTTTTAAAACATTTCTCCTCTGACTTGTTAACGTATTTTGCGATATTTTCCAAAACACCAAAACATATATAAATAAACTCACCAACCTGCAAGGTAAGGAAGAGTCACAACCAACAGCACAACTAAAGTAGAGGGGAAAAAGTGCTCTCGAGAATCTATGGATATCAGGTGTAGTATTCATTTGAACAAAACGATCCAGATTTTTAATAAGAGCGCTCAATATCATGTGCCTGGAATGATCCTGCGTAGAAGATTCTCCCGTGGAGCCCCATCAGCTCAACCGAAAAAAAGCTCATATCAGTCTTATTAACAAACGGGAAAACACGGAGGGATTTGCTGATGGTATTAACTAAGAAAGAAGAGCTATAAGGTAGTGCAGGAAAGATGCTCCTTAGGCTCCCCGGATCATTATGCGAAGCCAGCATGAGGACAAACACACACTTATCCGGCCCCCCACTTTGGACGGATGCCGTAAAGTAAGGGAGCAAGCGAGAGGCGAAACGAAACATACACATTTCCCAACGAAAAAATACCCGAATATAATCTTCATTTAGAGGGTACGGGGGGTTTGGGGGCTAGGGCGGGGGGAGGGGGGCTCTTATCTGAGCCCCCTTTCATATCCCTATCATCAAGGCACCCCCCCCCCCGCCCCCTACCGAGGTAGAAGCGGCTATCTCCCGTTAGCTTCATATTTACGATGCCAAATTATGATTAAAGTGTCATGAAGAGGAGGCTGGTTGCGGCGTCTTCATCCGCGGTCTGAGCCCGTCGTTGTTCTTGAGGACGTCATTTCCTCTCTCGGGGTATTTACAGGAGAGGTGGGTGCCCCGTGATGTTGTCGGGGGTGGGGGGGGGGGGCGCGTGATGAAGCCCCCTACCCTGCTCTCGTTTCGTCCACGGATTAAACCGACAGCCATACCTAATCAACTCCGTATTTTACGGCTCCTCATCGTGAATTGTGGGATAACTAGTGCTAGTTAGGTGCCGCTGAAGAGATGAGCAAAGGGGAGGTGGGGGGTGGGGGGGACGAGGGGTATGGGAGGAGGGAGATCACGTTCTCGGGGAATATGTTGGTATATGTTGGTATGAGTAAGAGGGAACAGGCGATGATTACGACGAAGGAAGGCGACGATAGAAAACATCTGCGCGTGCGCGCGCGCGTGTAAAATTAAATGAAGCTTAGATATTCAGAAGTACATTAGATGTTCAGAAATACAATCAGTTGGTTTACTGGGCTCCATCGCCGCTTGGTGGAGACTCTTGACCTCTACTGCAACTTTCTATGCATTGGGATTTCAGATGGAGTTTGCCAGCGCCATGTCCATATAATCTGAGGTAATTCGCATCAAAAGTTTAGTTCGATTCGGCACAGTGACGTTATACAGAAATTTTTGATGACTGAATATAACAATCAGAGATGATATATAACGAATAATATAGCATTCATGAAATAAAACAGAAACGCTTCATACAACTTGAATACGAGCTTGGGCGTTTCTGGTGGGAAGTCGGAAGTATTACCTTTAATGTCGATATGTTAACTAATGCTTTGAATAAAGTGGACTCATTTACTAAATATCTTCAAGCTATTGAAAATTAATTTATTCATAAGAGTGCACTTGTTATCGGATGATTCAAATCAACAGAGACATTAAAAGATAAACTATTCACAGAAATAGCGACAGGTTGACAGTAAGAGAAGAATAGCTATCTAATTCGGATAATAATCATGAATAGAATAAATTTATATTACATAAATTATATAGTCATATTAACAAATTCAGTAATAAACAAAATTAATTTTCTTATATAAAAGTTATCAATTACTTGAGGCTTATTCAACCTCACAACAAGTATTTACCATGCCTTATTTTGGAATCGATTGTTAAAGCGGAGAGAGAGAGAGAGAGAGAGAGAGAGAGAGAGAGAGAGAGAGAGAGAGAGAGAGAGAGAGAGAGAGAGAGTGCTCCAGAACCATGTCAAAAAAAAAAAAAAAAAAAAAAAAAACCTGTAACTAACACATTCCACCGACCCAAACACTCTTGCATTTTCTCGGAAGGGATGAATAATTTACCTACTAGCGATACAGTACTAAGCTTTAAACGAGCAGTCAAAAGTACGAAATTCCGGCAAATATTGACATCAACTCGCTCTTATAGTCACTGGGTCTGACAATGCTTTTGCTATGATACTCTGTATTTTTGACAACCTTTATCCGACGGTATTCTGTGGCCTGCTAGTAAGTAATGGCCACTAATATTCCGAATATTAAGGTCACCAGCCTCTCTCCTTGCACATGACGAGAGCGTTGACCTTACGGGGTCCAACACTTTCCTCCAGACATCCGTGAGGCCTAAACTTATTTTATGCAATGTTCGTTGATGAGAGATGAGCACTGATGATGCTAGGATGTTCTTCCTTTCACTGGCTTAAATGACTGAAAAACTAATTACGGATTATGCCAATAGCATAATCTTCCCTCAAATAGTCAAACAGGCTTTATGAGTTTTTGCACTGCAGAGTGAACCTCGCTGGTACTAATAAACTAATAACCAATATATAAATAAAAGAAAATGGAATAACTTAGGTAAACACCCGTGAGTTTTTCTTTCATGAAATCACGCCACCAAAGTCGTTTAACAATTTAATTCACTATGACTTTAGGAACAAGTTACACCTAAGGTCAGTAATAGCCGATAAATGCTTCTGCTATATCCGATGTGATCAAAGTTGACTGTTTGTCGATGCATCTAAACCAAGGGCCCAGGTTCGAACCCTGGCAGGGCAGATGCACTAACCAATAATTCCCAATATATATATATATATATATATATATATATATATATATATATATATATATATATATATATATATATATATATATCAGCATTTAGGCGACTCTCTTACATCAACATCAAGACAACTAACAGCTGTCAGTGCCACATTCACTTTTAACTACAGAATCGTGGATAAACCCTTGTACAGAAACCTTCCACAACATTAGCATCTTCGTATATATACACAAAACACTCATCAGTTGCGCATCAAACTTCTATATCGCACAAACTCATATTTTCTGAACAATAAAGCCCTTACATTACTGATTTCACGCCATCTATTTAGTTATTTTCAAATATTTCTTTCTTTCTTCCTCCTAACAGTTACGAATTACAATTTCGCGTACAACTTACCGTCCCCCAATTTCTCCATTTGGCACCTTGACTCATAATTTCTCCTAAACTAATCTTTTCACGCCTTCTACATACCTTTGCAACTGTAACTCTTCCAGTTCGTTTTGCACTATATACACTACGCAAACAGTTCATCCGAACTTTAATATTTTTTCTCACATCTGTATTGAACATCCAAACTTCACTGCCATAAAGAAAAGTTGGCTCAACAATCCCTTCGTGCACTGTCTCTGTGAACCTTTTAGGTCTCTCCTCAGCCTTCTGAATACAACGTACTAATTTCCTTGCCTTTCTTATTCCATGACTGTCATCATCTCTGAATTTACCATCATCTGTTAGAATACTCCACCATCCATATTGAAACTGACTGCCCCATCCTCCTGATTTCCATTAACCTCTACCCTCGCTCACAATTTCCCCAACATTAGCTTCTCTTCACTATTGTGTCAGTGAACGAGTTTCCCGTTTCTCTTCACTATATTGTCACCTGCAAGCATAAATTATCCGCATTCTCTTCCCGATGCATTATCTCACCATCCCACAACGTTGCACCTACGGCTAATCTCTCGTCTCTGAAGACAAAACCCATACTTGTTTCAGACCAACTTTTACACCAGATCTGTCACTCGCCTGTCTGCATATATAACCACGGTTCGCTTTCATTATAAAACGCTTTTAATTGCTCACAACACTCGACATCTTTCTTCCTTTACACATGCTTGTGTCATCGTCTCATTTCTTAAATTTATAAATGTTTAAGTATGGTGTTAAACACACAATTTTTCTTATATATGCCATGCTTGTGTGTGTATATCTTATTATTTATATACCAAGTATGTGTGTATATATAATTTTTATATATATGCAATGCACATAATATATATATATATATATATATATATATATATATATATATATATATATATATATATATATATATATATATATATATATATATATATATATATGTATCACAAATATGCACGTGTTTTGTCTATCAGCTGAAGCCGCAAAAGTTTTAAGAGGAACGAAAGAGTACCAAGGTGCGTTACTTACACTAAAGTACTTGATACTCTGTCGTTTCCATTTAAACTTTTCATATGTTTGCAGCTGATCTTATACACATATTTATATTATATATGTACATATATACACTCATTCGTCAAAAGCTAATGAACACGTGGGCTCTACACCTTTCACAATGCCAGTATTTACAGTTATCTCTTTCAATCTTCTATGGACAAACCAAAACAATTATTATGTCGTTCCGATTGTTCATTACAAAGCCGAAAACTGTTTCAGCCATTAATCTATGGCCTTCTTCTGAGCTATACTAAATTTTCAATGGAACCACACTTCAATATATTGGCAGTACAGCCTAAAGATTACTGATAAACAAGAATACCAATTGAAAATTTTACACAAATTTCGCATTCAGAAAATTTCCTACTGATTCTGTGTAATATATTCAGAGTATCTAAAGATCAATTATATATTGTTATCATGAATACCAAAACAATCAGAATTTTATACGTACATTAAGCGCTTAATACTAACCTTTCACTTTGAAACTTTTATGGTGGGCCGTTTGGACATTATAATGTCCACAATTCCACATTTTAAATTAAGCGATTCATAATCGAAAAATATACATGCGTAAAATTTCCACCATGGCAGTAGAATTTTTCGTGCCGTAACACCTGATAATCAAAAAGGGATAAAGACATATGCCTACATATATAAACACATATATATAGGCATATATTTATCTTTATCTCTATCTATCTAAACACCTATATATATATATATATATATATATATATATATATATATATATTTATATACACATATATATATATATATATAAACCTCACTAATTCATATAAATCATGAGACCATAAAAAGTTGGGAGTATGCGAAAAATGCGTGCAACTTTGAAAAGCGGTGAAAACTATTTTTCAAAGTTGCACGCATTGTTCGCATACTCCCAAAAGCTTCTAGTGAAAACTAGAAGCTTTTGCCATGGTTCATCTTATGTTCTGGAGGAGGAAATGGGCAGGTTAACTTGTCTGTCCATCGAAATGCAAGTGCAAATATTTGCCTAGAATTATTATCAAACAGTGATCTACTCCGACTGGAAAGTAATCACAAGGTTTAACAGGAATTTTGAACAGAAATATTCGTTGTGCGCTGATAAAGTTTGTTTGCTTTAAATATACAGGGCAGCCTGCCACAGCCTGCCTTTGTTTACCTAGGAGGTCAGTTCGAACTTACAATGAAATATTTACAAACATGACTTAAACCGACATACAATGTGTCATTTCAAAGTTCCGGAGGGTAAAATTCCTGGAACAAGGAGCAGTTTTAATGGACCAAAGCTTACAGAACTGAGAATGTGAACACCTGCACTAAAGAAAAAGTGAGATGGGACGCATTCAACAACAAAGATAAGGTAAGGCATTCTAAAACTAAGATTGTGAGAAATTTTATCAGAAGCAAAATTTACTGAGTAATGTGAATTTCAACCATGTCTTTCCAGCGCACTGCAGATACAAGACTTTACACCCACCAGAACCAGCAATCTTAGGTACAGAAGCTGACAAGGTAATCGCAAGCACTTCCGACAAAATACTTCAAAAGGAACTGCAAAAATGAGACACCTCAAGCACAGAAACTGGTCATCCGAAAACTGAGTCGTAAGTTATTAAAGACTTCAGAGGAGTTGCTTAAGCTTCCATATCGTTTCTTGGGAGAACAAAAAACGGTCAGAGGTCAATAGATAACCGGAATACCTCATATTCTGAAATACTGTATAGCTGATCACGTTCGAGAAAGTAAAAGCAATGAGAAAATAATGTAATGCTGCGGTTTGGAACTTCATTCACTTAGCATCTGTGAGTGACCGTCTTTAATCTGTCACTTCTTTTATTCATGTTATTGCGGACTGTACATTTCTCATATCTATTCTTCCACTGCATGGGCCACTTATCAGTTGCAGCTTAATATTGATTTTATCTTATGACGACAATTAACTTTAACGTTGCGGGTCGCCTTTTCAATTCTCCTTACTAAACTTTATACTGCCCTTTTGTTTGGGTTAGGGGCCACCCCCTTTGGGGTGCTTCTTCTGTTTGGGTTAGGGGCCCCCCCCTTTGGGGTGCTTCTTCTTTTGTATCTCTCCCTAAAAGGCTTTAATTAAAAAGCAGTTTTCTGACCAACGACCTTACATTTTTTCTCCAATGAGAGAGATGGTCCTTTGCTTCATCTCCTAAATATTATTTGGACATTCCTCCTTTCTCCGTGAAGAGCAGCAATCCCACAAACACCTCTCTTCTCTCCCTTTCTTTCCATCGACTGCCAGACTTTGTATTTTTTACTTTCTTTTAATTTCCTCTATTACTACTGTCTTCCACTTAACGTTTACTTCGGGCCACACAAAAGCACAGAAAAAATATAAGGAGTCGCCCACGTCTTAAATGCATATCTTAAATTATCATGATTTCTCAGGCTGCAATCTGCTTTTCAGAGGGCTTAGGGTATGTTCAAATGGGTACATTAAAAAGAACTATCGACAATACGTTAACATTATAGTCCATTACTCTGTCCAGCATACATTGCTGAGCAAGCTATCGACAAAACGAAAAAATATATTACAGAGTTCGTAAAGTAAATATATACTTTTTAACAAAAAATAAAACTCTTATTTTGAAAAAAAGAAAAGAAAAAAGAAAATGAGCTCCTCAAATCCTAAAACAATCGGTAGCTCGCTAATTAATGTAGCTCTAACAATAGAAACGGTATTAGCATAACATGATACAAGGTTTGCAATGAAATCTGTGCTGGGGAAACTGTTTGATCGATTTCACAAAGCTTAGTGGGGTACAAACGACCAGTGAGATATTTCGAGGATATTCGTACATATGTACGAAATAGATATTCTGGAATCTGCTCTTATAAATCAAATTAACAATATAAATCTATCAGATGCCCACTAGCATTCCGTCTATACCTTATGAAGCCTAATCTCAAGCAAGGGTTTTCAGTGGATCCGCCCTCCCACCATGAAGGTCATCCAAGGTGCTAACTAACGAGGACCAAAGCAGAACGACGTCTTGATCCTTAACCGCCATCTTTTACCTTGCCAAAGTCGTCATTCCACACCTACATACTGCATAAAATTACTGAATGCACCCATCTACATTTACACATTTGCTAGCGATCAGGTTGAAAGAAATTCTCCGACCAGCCAATGAAGAAAAGAAAATTAATAGAAATTCATTTTTAAATGTGGTTTTTTTTAGGCCCCCATGAAAACAATTGGTCACGTTCATCTGCACCATGATTCTGACAAAAAATGAACATTACACAGCTCAATCAGAAAACAAAATTAATAGTTTTCAACCGAAAACTCATTGGTTTGCACCATTGGCATTAATTCTTTGTTTTCAATCGGCAAAGTATTTTCAACAATGGCGTTAATTTTGTGCTTGTTTGTTTGTTTGTTTGTGTGTGTGTGTATGTGTGTGTCCCCGATTCCTAGCGTCTCACGCCTAAAGAAATCCTACGTAACGTATGTAACAGGTATTAATGAAAACAGAACTTTTATTCACTTGTTTATTTCGCTAAAAGGAAAAAAGGAGTTTTATGAAGTAACACCAGCTTAAGTGACCTCAACTTTGCGGGCTTCTATACTTATCAGTTGCATCATTATGATTATTGCTTGCTCTACTACCATTTTAGATGCGATCCACTTTTAGTTAAATCTCTTAAATTGAATATTAAGTGTGAAGTACTGGTTTGTTTAGGTTAGGAACTATGTGGATTTGCTTGTCAGTTGTCAGACATCTACTAAATATTCAAATGCAGGCTATAATATAGACACTGTTACTTATCAAAACCAGACCCCCTAAAGTGTATTAGTTTAGGTGCAACTGTAATTCAAATAATATCTATCCGGTTGCGGAACAATATTCTAAGCTGTTGCTCTAACCAGAAAATCCCCACTTGCTATTCCTAAAACATACACCAAACATTCTAAAAGCAGACATTTTCATGAATACCAGACCACTTTGAAAGCAAATTTTAACTTAATAACAGTTATAGAGCTTGAAAGAATAAATTTATCGTCAAGTTTTTATGAGGAGTTTGGACGAAGCAGGCAAAGAAATGAGATGAAAATTCGTTTCATTGTCACCTAATAAGGCTATGTTTGCAAGCAAAATCACCACTATGTATATTAGGGGAAAAACCCAGAACTGGTAATAAGAAAAAAGTAGCCATCAGTTACTGGCAGTCTATTTTTTTTTTTTTTTGTATAAGCTACAAGCCTTATCTAACACCGCTAAGTCATGAAGGGTGCTTTCATATTACAAGGAAGAGGAGGGAACCAAGGGGTCGATCTTTCGATGCAATAAATATTAGGTTTGTCAGCCCTTCTCGTTTATTGCTGAATATTTCCGAGGAGCGTAGATCAGCAGTGCTAATATAATTCCAGTTATGTCACTTTTTCATAACCACGTTGGTAATACTGTATATCTATGTGAGTGATTAAATAGTTATTCAGTGCCTGCCAAAATCAGTTCATGAATTCTAAGCCTTCGCTAAAGCTATCCCCGACTTACGTAAAACCTCAGAGTTATTGTTTAATTTCCTAAAAATGTAATTACTCTCGTGATTTACTCTTATTTTAGTCTTCAATCTCTTTCAGTCATGAAAGGTCTCATGTGACTTTAAATTTTCACTTCAAAAATGATTTTATCCGCTGTAAGCTAAATCTTTATTTAGTTTGTTTCATTTACTCATGACCAATGTCATCTTCATAATGCTGCAGTTCTTCATTGGCGAGGTGGGTAGAGCTCTCGGCTAGCACGCTGTTGGCCCAGCGTTCGACTCTCCGACCGGCCGGTGAAGAATTAGAGGAATTTATTTCTGATGATAGAAATTCATTTCTCGTTATAATGTGGTTCTGATTCCACAATAAACTGTAGGTCCCGTTGCTAGGTAACCAGTTGGTTCTTAGCCACGTAAAATAAATCTAATCCTTCGGGCCAGCCCTTAGGAGAGCTGTTAATCAGCTCAGTGGTCTGGTTAAACTAAGATATATTTAACTTTTTTTTTTTATAATGCTGCTATCAGAATTCATTCCGTTAGATTTCAATATAGTTTGCTCATCAATATCCAATCAAAAATTCCGTATCTGACCTGCAAGGAACTGAAAATAAATAAAGAAAATAAGAAAATATGATCGATATGAGAAAACAAGTGAGCATTGACATCTCCAACAAACTTCGAAACATTGAGGAAATCCTCGGCTACACTACGAGGAGGAGGAGGAGGAGGAGGAGCAGCAAAGCTTTCTTAGGGCAGCTCTTATTTTTAATCTCCCCCGAGACTGCACTCTCGAGTCCTTGTTCAAGTGACGAGAGATCCGCAAGGATTCCGAAGGAGCCTTACGATGAAATTCTGTTACAGGGGCCAAATCCCATCAGGTCGCCGCATAAAGGTAACAACAGCCATCCAGTTCTCTAAAAGCGGCAAAAAGGGCCTCCTAATGCGATTCACGAGGAAATATTTTGGTGTAAAGTCGTTCTCCATAACTATGCTTCTCTCTCCTTCTTTCTCCTCTCGCGTCCTGCTCGCTGTTTCACGACGATGGTGTTCATTTCCCCTGTGCTCACTTTCTCATCGGGTTATTCCCTCACTTCTGATTTCTGTCGTGTACAAATGACACCTTATAAGACTCTCGTAGGACTTCTTATTCAGGTAAGTTTATAGGTACAATGTGGGGAATCGCTAATTGTTCAAATATGACACCCCCGAGTTTGTGGGTGGAGACTATTTGGGATGAATTTTACATATTACGAGTCTTCCCGTTTTTCCTCAAATCATTCAGTCACGGGTGTGATGAGAGATGAAGCCTCATAATTAACATGCATTATGACATTCATCATCCTCACACAACGTTCCTGCAAGCATGACATAAGAGATCGCCAAGATGCACGTGATCTATCCAGGATCTAAACACTTGCTTTCAGTGACGGGAAGGAGAGGCTACAATGAGGCACGGGAGACCCTTTCAAAAAAAAAAAAAAAAAGCGGGGGGAAAAAAAAGCGAGAAAGAAATAAAGCGCATCCAGACATGATGGGTAACACAAAGAGCCATCTCTCTAAGTTATTCCCCGTCCGGCCACCAGGGGGCTACCAAGATGGCGTCGTGTGTCTCAATGCTGCATATTTTAGCGCCTTCAGAGCCAGGCCGCCCAAAGCGAGACTGACAACCCGTCACTTCGCGAAATGGCCAACTAAACAAGGCTCCATCTCCTCTTTCGCGCCATGTCCAGGGAACGCGGGACAAATACGGCGGGGATATGTATAAAATTTATGTATGAATGCCGACGCTGCTGTTCCTGCTGCTGCTGCTGCTGCTGTGTTCCTCCTCTTGGAGAAACTGCTGAGGGTCCCTTTCTACCGCCCTAGGTCCCCCATCCCTACCCTTCAACTGCTGCCCTGGAGGGTATGAGGTAGGGCAGAGGGGAGGGAGGGAGGGAGGAGGGAGGGAGGTGTGCTACGGTCTACACCCAGGAGAAAAAGAATTCTTGGATTTCTAAAATTTTGTCGGTGAATATGTCCGAGAAATATACACGAATAAAATGCGAGGATTACAAGAAGAATTTTCCTATAAGGCTAAGTTGGAAATTCTCCATGATGACGTCGTCGGGGAGTGTCTTTTTCCACTTGACGCGCACACAAACACAACCGGTTATACAAGCCATTCATTTGTGAATGCTACCACATGTAAAGAACCATTAAAGACAATGCCATTAATAAATTTCAACTCATTATTAATACATTCAAGTCATTTATAGAAGGGAGTACAGTTAAAGGAACAATGGAAAAATATACAAAGAACAGATACCAGTCATTCGGTTCAATTTCTCTGAAATCTAAATTGAATGATTGGTATCATTGAAAATGTGGGAAACGTACCGACAATTATCCATGTCCACGCTTAAACACTGACGTCCATCAGTTTCCTATACAGTTTCCATGAAATACTTTCACAAGTTTCAAATGAGAGTCAAACATATTAATGTCCATAAAAAAACAAAGGTACTTATGCTCAGCAGATCAAAGCGTTCCTCATTAATTTTCAAATCATAATAATAATCCTCGTAAACAATACCTAAGAAATCATCTTTCATTGGGTTCTTAATATGTATATATAACAATGATGTACCTAAGGTTACATCTGCTCTAGCACTTTTAAAATTAGTTCTTGCATAAATTCTCACGCACACCAGTTATAACTGCTTGTAGTATGTTAAATATTGAACCTTATGCGAGTATGTAATGAACAGTAGCGTTCAGAAGAAATGCTAAAATAATCAAAATAATCTGAAAAAATGCTAAAATAATCAAAATACTCTGAAATTGCGAGGAGTTCACAACGACGCAACCAAAACAATACACCAACTAGCACAGAAAAAGCCACCTAATTGCTGGATACTCTTCTCCGTTTAAGGAGAAATGCAAAACACTAATGAAATCGAAATACGTAAGTAAAACCTGCAGCAGAGGCAGCGCGCTGAAGCATTCTCATACTTTCTGGATATTAAGGCCCTTCATTTAAAAAAAAACCTCTTTATATCATTTAGCTAAACCTTTGAAAGTCTTCCTTGCCTCATCCCTTCTAATTCTTCCAGATTATAACTTCATTCTCACTAGCCTATGGTTGTTCATTCTTTCCAAATGACCAAACCATCTCCAAATATTGATTCATACTTTCACCTGTACAAGCCTTTCAAGCTTAATGTCAACTGCTACAACCTTTCTTTGTTTCACCTGACTCCAGCATCTACACTACACTTCCATGATGCAAAGTTGACTCTAAAATGCCTTCACACATTCGATCTTCATTGGAGGGGTGGGTAGAGCTCTCGGCTAGCAAGCTGTTGGCCCAGCGTTCGACTCACCAGCCGGCCAATGAAGAATTAGAAGAATTTATTTCTGGTGGTAGAAATTCATTTCTCGTCATAATGTGGCTCGGATTCCACAATGAGCTTTAGGTCCCGTTGCTAGGCAACCAGTTGGTTCTTAGCCACGTGAAATATATCTAATCCTTCGGACCAGTCCTAAGAGAGATGTTAATCAGCTCAGTGGTCTTGGTTAAACTGAGATATACTTAACTTTTCACACATTCGCACACGATCTCCAAAGTCACTCCAAGCCACTTTCTTCCTTGCTTCTCCTGTTCGTTGATTCATATTGTCTTTCATCCTACCATTATCCGCTGCATTAACTCACAAATGGGTGTATATATATATAATACACACATACATATAATGTATGCATATATATTCATTTAAAGTGACTTAAAACCACACCTCACCACCAAGCTCCTTCCGTTTAGACATTATGAACATCAACTTCAGACGGCTTGTGTAATCTGATCCTCAGACGAAAATGGCAGCATCTCACCAATGGAAATGACGTTAAACAGCGAAGCTGGACAAATATCGAAATCAAGGTACAGAAATCGGGACCAGGTTCTATTACTTTAACGGGGCCCATTAGGTGTGTTATCTCTCATTCACACACTGTTAGTATTCCTCAGAGTATTTTTACAGGTTGTAAAGTCAGCTGTTTTTGACACCACTCCTTCCTGATCAATCGCCTTTATTGACCTGTTTAGTGGTATTTCTCACCTACTATTCTTCTTTCTACAATGATATTGTTTCAAGTCAGTAATATCAACAGTGCCATAAGCCCCCTACATTTCTTTATGAGCGATGACTACACCACAGCTATTATTAGACTAATATTAAACTTCACGATCGCAAACCTTATTGTTTTCTTTAGATCTCTGTGTAGCCAGGCAGTAAGGTACCCGCTGGACCCGATTGTTTGACACAAGTGGCAAAGACTTAGACCTATTTTCAGGGGCACCTCAACTCAAAACCAAGGGGTATCTCCGTTAAGTTGGTGGATTACTTCTCAAGTTGGTGGATGATGTAGCATGTTTAAATTTCGATTTCCTACATTGTCGGGGAAACACCAAAACCGGAAGTGACGCTGTTTGTGTTAAGAAATTACATTTGCATCTTTGCAGAAATTAAGAGAACGCAAGAGATTGACCCAAAATGTTTCTTTGAAGAAAAAAATGGGCGAATTTGAAAACTGAAAAATGTATAAGGTGCATGAAGCTGAATTTTTCATTATTTCACTGGAATGACTTTTTCGAGGGAAACGACCTTTACAACAATCAGAATATTCCATGGTATAATGACACGTAGACTAATTGTTGTGGACATGACAGATATTTGGTTATTATTAAAGGTGTCGATGAGACTATTTCTTATCAGTTTATATATATATATATATATATATATATATATATATATATATATATATATATATATATATATATATATATATATATATAATATATATATATAGTGTATTGTGTGTATTTGTGCGTGTCTACTGTAAGTTCGTGTGTGTAACTACAAGTAGCCTATACACACAACCAAGAAAATAAAATTTGACACGTTATTGTTACAAACTGATTATTTCCTACGTGTTTCATTATCATCCACATGGGTGTATGAAGGCAAGTATGACTGCCAAATGTAACTCCAAAGAATTTACTTTACGAAGTAACAGATTCATATAACTTTAAAGTAACCTGTTACTGAGTACAGTGGACCATCTCATGGAGCAAACCTGAGGCATTTAACAGGAAAACTGGGAATACAGAGGAAAGCAATGGATATCAAAATTCTAGACGAAAAAATACAAAGCCAACATGATCCATTGCTCGATAGATCCCCTAACCATCTGAGATTACGTCAGTAAAAACCCCTTTATAAGATCTCACTGTATAAAACTATTCGTGGAGAGAGAGAGAGAGAGAGAGAGAGAGAGAGAGAGAGAGAGAGAGAGAGAGAGAGAGAGAGAGAGAGAGAGAGAGAGAGAGAGACTGGAAAGCTAAGTTTAAACGGACGTTAATACTGCAAGAATGTATGAACTAAAATTGTCCAATTGCTTCAGCGTTTAAGAAGTTCCTCATCATTCAAAATTGCGGGATTTTAGAAAAATGTCTTCTGGTTTCAAAAATGAGAGGCACTCTTGGAAGGAGAATACAAATTCAAAAATCAAAGTTTTGGTTACTTAAGCCCTTTCTGAATCCCAATCGTCTAAGTGTCCCTGTGATTGCTTCACTAACAGATATTATGCTGAAATAAATATTTCATGTAAGACTACAGTTAGTGTCGGATAACACTTCACTGTAGATATCCACAGTAACTACGGTGAGGTGCTTGTCAGTCCTCACACATCTCCAGCTTAGCATTCAGTATTCCGTGTTCTTCAAGTCTATAGTCGACAACCACAAATTTCGTAAATTTCAAAATATAAAAAATAAGAGAATTGTATAATGAAGAGCCATACTATGGTCTTAATAGCACAAAATGCTATTACACAGAGAGAGAGAGAGAGAGAGAGTTTAAACATTAAGAGAATGGATTCACTGACAAAATATCACCGCATAAAAGATCAGTCAACAAAGTTTGGTAATACCATTACGTAAGACACCTGACATATATATATATATATATATATATATATATATATATATATATATATATACAGTGTGTGTGTATATGTGTCTGTATATATATATATAATATATATATATATATATATATATATATATAAATATATATATACATATATATATAATATATATATATATATATATATATATATATATATATATATATATATATATATATATATATATATATGATTTAATTATTTCACCTAAATAAGTGTACCAATGTGATGCAAACATTATCTCTACGATGCACGACGTAATTAAATCAAATTGTATAGGGGATATGTTCACCTGTCACTGCCCCTGTATTCAGTTCAATGGCCGACATCATCTGAACCTTTGAGCTTTACGGCACACAGGCACACACACAGAGCATGGAGGCTTGATAAACAACCTCCACATTAAGCGGCTTTGACGTCCTTATGAGAAAGCGGAATCCTTAATGCAAGCAGAATGCATGTTCATATCAGGAGACGTCGTCGACTCCGGCTCAATTTCGTTACTCCCCGTCGCGGAAAAGGGTTCTCCAGTGAGCCCCTTCTCTCAGAAACGGAAAAAGCGAAGCAGAACCGCAACAAATATCCAGCATCAGTTAGATCCACAGCCTTCAGAGGGGGGTGAAGGGGGTGGGGGAGAACTGATGGTGCCAGGGCGATGGAGAGGCGGTGGGTGAGGGGGTAGGGGAATAATCGAGGGAGGCCAATAAGAGAGACAGAAAAAAAAAGGGTCTCTGCGCACAAAAGACCCTGTCTGATGGCTGAGGGCATTAGACGAAGAAGTAAGGCGATTTTAATAAAGTAGAGATCAGGTCCGGGGCCAGATTTTACAAGGAGCTACACTTACAATATGTAGGCCTTTTAAGACGAGGAGTGTGAACCTGAAGTAGGTTTTCCCCCTTTCCGTCGAAATTTAGAAATTCCAAGTGTGAGATGGTTTGATCTATTCTAGAAAAACTCTACACGTTATAATGTTAAGGTAACCTCAGATAAATGGAAAGGAACATAGCGGCATTCAGCGAGATTTCCAAAATGAAAAACATCACTTACAATAATAACTTGTTGCTGCAGTTAAAAAACTGACAAAAGGATGTTCTAACAGCCCACAGAATTTTAAATATAGATGAATTTGCGTTGGGTGCGCGAACGGTGAAACAATGGAACACACATCAGACAGTCCGGAAGACTCGCATAAAAAGTGCCTAAGCACCCTAAAGTCCTCTGGTCATTCTCCTTCCCTCCTCTCCTGAGATGATCTGAAACCCAACCCCCTCCCCTAAATATACCCTCTCTCTCTCTCACCATATCCAACACCACACAGAAAGAGAGAGAGAGAGAGAGAGAGAGAGAGAGAGAGAGAGAGAGAGAGAGAGAGAGAGAGAGTCGGGCGGTGGTCTCAGGGTCTCGTGTGGTGAAAGCTAAAATGCACCATAACTTAAAATGATCGCCTTTATGGTGATTCCAACTCTCACTTTGACAAGGAGTGCACCATTTTGACGAGTTACGATCACTTACGTGTTATGGCGAGCATGAATCTCCAACAAGATGGATAGTATGCTTTTTATTTTTGGAGGATATAGGAGTCGGCTTTGGAATTTATTCATGAAAAGGGCCTGATTTAGGCGCTCGGCCATGATTTGGAATTCTATTTTCTGATTAAACCGGTCTATTACGGGCC